>NC_051083.1:104508818-104513818 GCF_004664715.2 Peromyscus leucopus
ACTAGTCCTTGGATGTGTGCATAAGCAGGCTAGAAAAGCTGAAGTGCAGTTAGTCACCTGATAGCAAGCAGATAGTCATGGCTGTACGTTTTTGTGGGGGAGGGTCACTAAGTCAGGGTTACTCATCTTCCAGGGTCTGGAGTCAGCAACAAACGGCTAGTGGGTACCAAGATGGATGCCTAGCACAAAATGGAGTTTCTTTAGCCTTCACAGAACCAGTTTTATTCCTTAAACATAAGGAGACTCTGTGTTATTTATTTTTATGAATAAATTATTCATACATATTCTGAATTACAAAAATGCACATTCATTCATTCTGTGTGCAAATAATTGTACAAATTATGTAGAAATGTATAGGTTATAGATACATATAAAGTTATATTTAATTCTAGAGTCCTTTTAGGTAGCATTTGTGTGTGGTGTCATATTAAGCTTAAGGTTAACATATAAGTCACTCAAATTCGTGCAGTGTAGGGATTCAGGACAATGAATTGTTTTAAAAATCAACTATATTAACACTCTATACTTATGGAGGGGATTTATAAACATTCAGGTATTAGAGTGCAAAATCATTTAATTAAACAGAGACTGGTGAGAATGAGGGATGCCTCAAGTCTTGATGCTTAGTTTTCCTGGAAAAGCCATTCATGAGCTTTGATTTTCTGAACCTCACTGATGTGGTCTGAATACACCACTAACAAACTAGGTTGTACATTGTAGTAGAGATAGTGAAGGTGAGCAGTCTTTGGAAATTTGTCCAAAAAGCTAAGCAACCTAAAAGAAACAAATTTGGATGGTTTTCAGCTGATCTGAGGAAATGTTAGGAAAGAATGATGTACAAACTTGTGCCATGCTCACCCTACACACTGGGGCTGTTGGAAACCACTGCATGCATCCGTGACTATTTCCTGGAAGAAAAAAATGTAAGAATGTATTTCTGGCTCGGCGGTGGTGGCGCATGCCTTTAATCCCAGCAGCTGGGAGACAGAGTCAGGATCTCTGTGAGTTCGAGGCCAGCCTAGTCTGCAGAGTGAGATCCAAGATGGGCACCAAAACTACACAGAGAAACCCTGTCTCAAAAAAACAAAACAAAAAAATTGTATTCTGTTTCATTTGTTGAGAGTAAAGAAGAGTTGTCATATGTGGGAACATGAAGCCCTTCATTTACTCAGGCAGTGTAATTACTTACTAGTTGTAATAAGTTGACTATGTGACTGCCTAGGTGAGCACAAGCTGTAAAATGTGTGCTGGCAAAAGGCAGCGACAAAGACAGGAAACATAAACACGAACATTAGCTTTGGTGCTCAGAGACTCCCTCTCCCCCCGGATGGTGCAGTGATGGTCTACAGACCAAATTAAGATCTTTCTAGAATGCCAGAGCAACACAGGAGGCCTCTGAAGCTGTACCTCAAGGTGATAGGCCAGGATCACAACCAGATCTGGCTCAGGTGGAGTTTCAGAACTTCACTTTGTCAAGCGAATGAAGTCCCAGTTGGCCAACTAAGAAACTGACACTTGCTCAGTTGCTTTGTTCCTCCCTCAGTTTACATAGTATACTCTCAATGGCATTCCGAGGGCAAAGTGACCTGACCACCATGAGTAAGGGGAAAGACAATGTTCCCATTTACTATCACACCTTTCAATGTCTCTCCAACAAGCTTTCCAAGAACCTCTAGTCACTCGGTTTTTGTTTTATCATCTTTAAAGTTGTGTTGTTAAATCAGCAATGTAAATATCTGAGATGCAGGATATCCAATATAGGACCCCAAGGGGGTCTTGATCCACATGTTGAGAACCACTGAGTCAGAGGGTAGCAGTAGGCAGAGTGCATAAACATAGCCAACACCACAAGGGAGGTAAATATAGTACTTTTTGTTCGGTTCTCTCTCTCTCTCTCTCTCTCTCTCTCTCTCTCTCTCTCTCTCTCTCTCTCTCTCTCTCTCTCTCTCTCTCTCTGTGTGTTGTGCTGTTGTGTGTGTGTGTGTGTGTGTGTGTGTGTGTGTTGGGAATCAAACACGAGGACTTGTGTTTGCTAGCTAAGCACTATGCCACGGAGGTAAATACCCTGCCCTTACACAATTCTTAATTCTCAGACCATGAACAAAAGGTTAGTGTTGCTGCCCCCCAGAGGAGTTGGTAGGTCAGAAATAAGCTATTTTCCTTTCTCTTGCATCTTCTAGCAGACACTCAAAAGTCAAGAAGAGGAACCCGGAGTCAACTTGCTCAAGTCCCTCTTTACTGTGTATATCAGCTGTTCTCAACATGTGAGCCCTTTCACAGGTGTTGCATATCAGATATCCTATAAATCAGATATTTACATTAGGATTAACAACAGTAGTAAAATTATAGTTATAAAGTAACAACAAAATAATTTTATGGTAGGAGGTCACCTCAACATGAGGAACTGTGTTAAAGGATCACAGCATTAGGGAGGTTGAGAAGCACTGCTGTGACTCCTCAACACATTGCTCTGGACTTTGTAGACTGTACTGACTGAGGGGAAAGGACTTCCAATAATATGATGGGTGACCAGGAAAGATGCAGCAAACAGGGCATAGAGTTTTTGACTCACAGTTCAAAGCTTGGGAGCATTCAAAAGGTTAATGCAATGGAGCCCTCATAAAGGAAGGTAGTGAGAAGACAGGGGAACTTAATGCCTTTTGCCTTTTCATAGTTCACTGGAATTTAGAGATTACCCTTTCTTTGACATCTCATCACAGAAATGCCCAACAGTAACTCATAAGCTGTATCTGTGTCTTCTTCTTGAAGAAGGCATTGAAATATAATTGGAGTTGGGCATGGTGGTGAACATCTTAATACCAGCACTTGGAGGAAAGGGCAGGTGGTTCTCTGAATTCAAGGCCAGCCTGGTCTACAAAGTGAGTTCCAGGACAGCCAGGGCTGCACAGAGAATCCATTTCTCTCTATATATATATAACTGGAGAGGAGAGTCAAAGTCTCCAAAACTTTGCCACAGGGCTGGGGCTAGGGAGAATTTGCTGAAGGATGATGGGCTATGATGTCATCTGTTCTATGGATTCCTCAGGGTTCCTTTTTGCAGTACTGAGGATAGAGCGCAGGGCCTCACACATTCTAGCAAACACTGTTCCCTGTGCAACACCCTCAGTCCCTCATGGAATTAGAATTTGAATTAGAACTGGGATTGGAGTTGGAGTTGGAGTTGGAGGAGTTGAAATTAGAGTTAGAGCAATAAGAAAGGTTCTCTCATGGAATGTAAAATCTCACTGCTATATAAACTTACATGATGTGCTCTGCAGTTATGATCCTGACTAAGACAGTCTTTTTCTCTTTTCCTTGTAGAACTGGCTTAAGAGCAGGAGAATCAAATACAGGAAATGCCTGAGGTTGTAAGTGCTCTGAAGTGTTCTCCATGGTGCCCCTGCCACCTTTCCCTGAAGACTGTGGAGGAGCCCTAGGGAACCACCCTTGCTCAGGAGACAGAAACAGATGTTTCTGCTGCTACCTATGCATTATTTTATTCTCCCCCTCTTTTTATCTCACGCTATTTTTATTTGCAATAAAGCAGTGAAATCGCAATATATTTGCTTCAGGAGTCTCTTGGGATTGGTAGGATATGTGTGTAAATTATCAATAAAATGACCTTTAAACAGAAAGGAAAAATCCCATTCCACTCAGTGTGAGAGTGGGTTTACTCTGACCACGTATCCTCTTTTACCACCATCCCCTGGAACAGAGTAATAGATCTGTTTGCTTCAGAATAGAAGACAATGTTTCTTTTCTCCCAGTATTCTGTTTTAGTGTGTATATGTGATAATTTTATTTTTAGGTAAGATGCACACAAAAAATTATGAAAATTAAGCCAACATTCTTTGAAGCCACACTGAAGAAGAGAAAAAACATTATCTATTGAATGCCTTCTAATTGTTTTGATTGTGAGGTCTCAACATGTTTCCTTGTTGGTATGGTGGTGGGGATGAGGGAAAGATGCCCTCCACCTTACCCCTACTGCATCCAGCTGATGAGGGAGGTGACCCCTTTACCAGCTGCAATACTTGGGACAGTGAGCCCTGTGCCTCATCTGGCAGCTCAGCAGAACTGACCCTGTTGATGAGGGCACAAGTGAGCTTGCCCGGGAACGTGAGCATGGGAGAGCTGGCCCTGGCACTTATCCACCATATGGCAACATGGATGGGGATGAGATTCCCTCCTTCCCAGTCAACACCTGAGGCAGGTATGAGAGCTGGCCCTGATGTCAGCAAGGCATAATTGCCCTATCCCTGCCCCTTGCCACCAGCTCCAACACTCAGGAGAGCAGGCTTTGTACCTACTTGGGAAGCACAACAGAGTCAACCCCATTGGTGGAGGTGTGGGTAAGCCAGCACCGACACTGTGAGTATGAGAGATCTGTCCCTATTACCCATCTGTCGTGTGGTGGCATGGGTTGAGGAGAGATACCCTTCCCCCAACACACCAATCAACACCTGAGGCAGGTGGAAGAGCTGATCTTGATGTCATAAGGACAGGAAAGCTGCCCCTAGCTGCCACCAAATGCACTCAGGAGAGCAGACCCTGTACCTTGGCTGGGCAGCACAATAGAGTCAATCCTGTTGGCGGAGGTGTGGGTGAGCCAGCCCCAAAGTTGCCAGCATGGGAGAACTGTCCTTATTACTCACCTGTCATGTGGCAGCATGGGCAGGAGAGGGATTCCCCACACACACACCCATCAATGCCTGAGACAGGTGGAAGAGCTTGGCCCTGAGGTCATAAGAGTGGGAGAGCTGGCCCTGCTCATCACCAGCTGCAGCGCTCGGGAGAGTAGCCACTATGCCGTGCCTGGACAACATAGTAGAGCTGACCTTGAAGATATAGGTGTGGAAGAACTGACCTTGAGGAAATAAAAACAGGAGAACTGGCCCCTTGCAGGAGAGCTGACACTGGTCGTGGAGACAGGGGAGAGCTGGTGGGCTGACCAGGCCCAGAACCAGGGCTATGGGTTGGCCCACACCAATAACTGCACC
>NC_051083.1:104516318-104616156 GCF_004664715.2 Peromyscus leucopus
CTTCTCAATGATAAATTACTGTCCATTGCTTCCTTCAAACTCCAGAGGCCCAGACCCCACAATCAAGTTCTTAGCAATGTGGAGTTCTGTGGTTTTCATAACAAGGCCATCCAGGGCTTTCAGAAAAGGCAAATGCCACACTCTGCCTACCAGGCAGTGGAACTGGGAACGTGCAGCACAGGTGTTCACATGCTGTTTTCTGCCAGGCTTATTAATCCAGCCCTGCTACACTAATGCCCTGTGTGAATAAACTAGATAGCCAGTCTGCTTCTCTGGAGGCCATAGACTCCTATGTCAGCGGACACAAGTGGAGGCCTGCTTTAAACCCTAGATTGAGGAAGCAGGCTGGCCATGGTATAGGATGAGGTGGATCCAGGCGACTCTAGCTCTGCAGTCTCTGGGACCCTGGGTGCCGTGTTTACCCCTGATCCTGTACTATGAGAGGAATCCTATCTGTGGAACAATCATCTCTGACTCATGCCTTAGTTGTCTTCTGTTATTCAGGCTTCATCCATGCATGTCTGTCAGAATTGTTCCTCCCTACACTATAGCCTACCCATCTGAGCTATGTGGCCTTTGCCTATTTCAGTAGGTACATTCAAGCTGTGGGAAAGGGGCATGTAGGGATATAAATTGATGACATGACTGCTCCATTGTACGATTAAGGTAAAGATTTTATTGTAGATAGGAGAGAGAGAGAGAGAGAGAGAGAGAGAGAGAGAGAGAGAGAGAGAGAGGAGAGAAACATCCAGAGGCATCTAGACATGGCCAGGGCTATTTGTGAGACAGAGGAGATGAGCAAGGGACAGAGAGTAGAGAAAACCTAGTGAGAGAAGCAAGAGCAGAACAGAGAGAAAACGTAGCAAGAATAACAGGGTTAAAAGGGGAACAAGCAGCTGGAAGAAGAAAACTCCAGCAGATGGAGGGAGTTTAGAAAATAAAGGGGGATGTGAGAAGGACTAGGATGTTAGCATGGACTTTGAACTGTGTAACAGGTACTTGTGATATTGAGGGAGCCTGGAGGCCAGCATGAACTTTGATAAGCTGATAGGCGCCACAAGTAGTCCATACCTTTAACCCGTACCTTCTGCCAGAGGTAAGGGAAGTGACTCTTTTGGCAGATGGAAACCAGCTTCACAAGTTTCTGAAGAATTCTGGCTTTTATCAAAATGTCAGAAATCTTCCTATAGCTCAGGCTGCACTAACTCCTGGATATTTGGGCTGCCTTTCAGAGTTGGGGAATCGGAGTTTCCTCTGGACCTGGCAGTAGGGAAGCAGCTTTGTAGTTCCTAATGACATAGGAGAGGGGTGATGAGAACTGTGATGCAAAGTAGCTGACCTGGCAGACTATAACCATTCTTCTCCACACTATATTTATGTCTATGGCAGGAACATAATTTAGTTCTATGTGTAACCATTAGTACCTGAGTGATGAGTGTAACAGCAAGGATCATTAAAATAAAGAGGAAATAACATATGACTCAGAAGCTGAGAAATCATTGTCCAACACCCCAATCTTTATCTCCTGTGGAATGAAGCCTACTTCATTTCATCCACACCTACAAATATGTCACTCAGTTCCACTGAGCATGCAATCCTGAGACCAAGGGTCCAGAAGAATGTAGGATCACCTATGAGACTGGCGAAGAAAAAAGCAATGTCTCAAAAAAAACAAATGGGTGGATCCCAGGCCCGAGTCCACACAAGAAACTCACAGAGGTGTGTTATGATGCCTCCTGAGAGACAGGAGTGCTTAGGGTTATAAGTTGTGTAACCCCAGATATCTCTCAGGCCTCAACTTCATCATCTGCTAGAAGTAAATACATTCACGGACATCTGCCTCCTACAAATGTCATGGTCCTCGATATGATTATGAAATTTGCTTCAAGGAAGTTGTCCCAGGAAAAGAGAAGGAACTAGAGGTGGGTTCTGCCTGTGAGTCACAGAGCCCTCTGGTGTCATCTAGAAGCCCTATGTACTGTCAGCTATCTGGGGTCCTGCTTCCCAACAAACTGTGAGCAGACAAGGAAAAAGGGCTTTTACTGGGTTCAAGGTTGCAATACCACAGGAAGCAGCACAGAAATGGGTCTGCCTGTAGATACACTAATAGCCTAGGAAGTATGCTACATTACCTAAAAAAGGAATATTTGGGCTAATATCAGATATGTGTGAAGGGAGCCTTGTCTCTGAGCACCAATTATAGTCATGGAAGCCTGTTTTCAGACCAATCCCAGCTTTGCATTCCAGACTGCCTAAATCACCAGTCACAAAAGTCTCTCTTCTAGGCCTCCAGGGAAACTCCTTCCCCTCTGTCTAGGTGAAAATGCTTTCAGGATCATCTGAAGTTTGAGGTCAGTAGCACAAAGTATTTTTCAAACAACCCTGGGTGAGCTATGCCTACAGAAGCTAGGGCAATTAGCTGTGTGGCCTTGCTGGAGGAAGGATGTCACTGGGTTTGGGCTTTGAGAGTAAAAAGCTTCACCTGCTTCTACTTTGCTCTCTCTGCTTCATGCTTGAGGTTTGAAGATGTGAGCTTCCTGCTCCATCAGCCATGTTTCTGCTCTGAGATCATGAACTTATTCCTCTAGAACTAAAATTGTGTGAGGAGCTGATGAAGTTCTGACTGAATGTGTATTATTGGCATGAGAAGGCCTGTTAAAGACCCCAGTGCCTCAAATCCATTGTAAATGGCAAATCCTTTCCCTAATCCTAGTATGGATGCTGACAGTGTGTAGAGAGTATCAACCTCAGCTTCCTCCCCGCCATTTGACTGGAGCCTGAGACTATTCCCCTACAAAGATCTCATACTGAGGTTTTCTCACCCTCCACCTCATTCAGACTATGTAATGAATGTGCTGAGTTTCCCCGGATGCTGCTGCTGCTGTGTCTCCATCAGAGTGTACAGTCCACCCAATTACAGATTTTCTGTGTCTGTTGTTTTTTCATTCCCTGTCACCCATCAAGTCAATCCCAAACCCATGCAGGTCAGAGCATAAGCCAAAATAATTTTTTCTTTAAGTTGCTTTGCTCATGGTGTTTGGCCATGGCATTAAAAAAATAGTCAATACATATGCTTACAGGCATGCCCAGAGACGTATCTCCTTAGGTAGCTGTAGATGCTGTTGACAGCATTACCTGTCATGCTACCTTAACCAGCTTGGTGTCAACCCAGTCACACTGGTTGGCAGGATGCACTCTTAGCCTAAAGCAATCTACATTCCCCAGTAGTTTACTTGCTTTCAAACACTCTGTGAGACTACTGCAAACTGTAAGCCCAGATCCAGCATTGGACAGACCAACACTTCCCAGAGGTTCTGGTTAGGGGAATGAAGTAGACCTGCCTCTCACTTGGGGTAAGCAGGTGGTAAATTGTGTTAAAGTTGCTGTTTGTTTAATGGTTTTTTAGGTATCTATTTGTGAGTATTCTTCCTGGTGGTCAGTTTTCTGAAATAAGCAAGGAGACAGAGACTAGGGCAAATTGACTCCCTACTTAGCAGTTGCCTGACTCTCTCTTGCTATCTAAGCTGCCTCAAGCACAAGGACTATCTATGTAACATCCACCCAGATTATCCTAATGCCTGCACCAACTGTCTCAAACATTCTACAGAAGTCTTGACACAATTTAAAAAGGCCATATCTGAATACCCTATCTCTTGAAGGCATAGCCTCAGTCAGGACATTTTGAAAATCTTGGTACCAGCTACTTTGCAATTACAGGCCTGAACTGGCCATTTTCCATCTTGGCTCTGTGTGGAACTCTTCCTCTGGTTGGTGGCAAGGTCATGGTCTCAGCTTTAAGAGGTCCCATTGATTGATTATTTCTCTCAGTGTCTGTGCTCCTGGTGTTATATTTAGGAAGTGATCTCCTACGCCAATGCATTCAAGACTACTTCCCGCCTGGCTAACCATGATTTCTTATAGATAAATGGGGCAGCATAGGTATGAATCAGAAGGTTCCTTATAGATATGTGGGAGAACATAGGTGTGATGGAGAAGGTTTCTTATAGGTATATGGGAGAGTAAAAGTATGATGGAGAAGGTTCCTTATAGATATATGGGAGAGCATAGGTATGATGGAGAAGGTTCCTTATAGGTATATGGGAGAGTAAAAGTATGATGGAGAAGGTTCCTTATAGATATGTGGGAGAACATAGGTGTGATGGAGAAGGTTCCTTATAGATATATGGGAGAACATAGGTGTGATGGAGAAGGTTCCTTATAGATATATGGGAGAGCATAGACAGAGGCAGGGACATCTGGGAGAGTCCAGACTCGACATGACAACACTCAGGTGTCCCATGGGGATAGTTGGGAAGGTAATGGAGAGGGGAGAGATGGGAAACAGGTGCAGCATCCAGGAGACCCAAAGAGAGTAGATGAGAGGCCTGTTGACCAAAATGGTTTCATTTTACAGGGAAAAACAGCTGGGATGGGCAGCCAGGCCCCCGGGCTGGACAAGTTTAGGATGAGGGTGGGGCATGCCAGCCATGATGGCCCTGTAACAGGTAGGGAGAGACCTTGGGTGCAGGGAGAACCTGGTGGCCAGGTCCATTTTTATATGTTAAATACGCACCTTAGCCATGTGTTCCAGGCTTGAAACCTGAGAAATACAACTCTTAACATATATCATGTGTACACATTTTGTAAGCTACAGCACATATACTCATAGTTGATGGACAGGATACTGTATGTATAATACTTATGCATGTAAGGAATGAAAATTGCTTTGTACTAATCCATGTTCCATTAGAAAGTTGGGTTCCATTTGAAATGTACCCCTTCTGCCTAGTGAGGCTTCTGGTTTTATTTTCTCCCCACAAAGACAACAAAACCTGAAAATTACTCTGAGGTGGAGCTGCAGAGATTGCTCAAGGATTAAGAGCATTTCCTGATCCTGAGGACCTGAGTTTAGTTCCCAGCTCCCATGTCTGGTAGCTCACAATCATTTGTAACTCCAGCTATGGGGCATCCCATATCCTCTTCTGGTTTCCATAGGTACTCATGAATATGTCACACACAAACACACACACACACACACACACACACACACACACACAACACACACACACTTTAAAGTAATGTGAGGCATGGTGAGGTCAAAAGAACACCACAACTTCAATGGCAGGACAGACGTATCCAAGACCTGAAGCAAGTTCTCCATTGGCTGGGTTTTCAAATGACCTTTTGTGGGTTACTCACTTCTATTTTGGCTTCAGGCACGCACATGCATCTTGCCAGCTCTTTTTTGAGAATAAAAAAGGCAGAGGTTCAGTGTTTGACACCACAGATGAAATAAAGCATGCAAAGGACTCTGTATTTATTTAAATACTTGTCTCAGTCCCCTACCCTCTCAGACAGCCAGTTTCTACAGGTGATTTTAATAGTCAGAAAGGTGCTATCCATAGTCAAACCCTAAGCACATAGCTAATTAGCAATTTACAAACACCAATAGAGACAGCAAATACCTCAAACAGATGCTCCGACCACTGGGTGTGTGGAGCATAAAACTGCCTCAAAACATTACTTAATACAAAACAAGAACTACGAAAAAAATGCACACATAGAAATCCCATTGTGAGGGCCTTGGCCATGGTGGAAAGACAAACAGAAATAAAAAAGGATGGATTCTTGGAAATTACCTGAGGATTTCTAAGTTCCGTTAACACATAAGGATGTCCAACAGCAGCCTGATCATCAGGAAAATGGCTTGTTACATTTGCTTCATGTAATGATTCTCTCTCTCTCTCTCTCTCTCTCTCTCTCTCTCTCTCTCTCTCTCTCTCTCTCTCTGTGTGTGTGTGTGTGTGTGTGTGTGTGTGTGTGTCTGCATCTTAGATCACAGTGTACATGGGGAATCAGTGCTTCCAGGACTTGGGTCTTTGGGTCTCAGCTTAGCATGAGCCTTTACCTGCTGAGCCAACTTCCAGGTCAGGAATGAAATGGTAAAATCACATCTGACAGAAAATGAATGTAATAAAAACTCTCATTATTGTTCTGTTCATTATCATCCACAGTCCTGGATTGCCAGCATGAGGGAGACTTAAACAAGAGCTTTCCTGAAAGTTAGAGGCCATTCTGGGCTACAGAGTGAGACCCTGCATAAGAAAATCAGAAGACAAAAAAAGAAAATTAAAAAAAAAACAGGCTTAAACCACCAGCAAAAGGGGTCTCTTGGGGATTGGCATGGCTTTAATCACATAAATGAGAATGACCTTGAAAGTGTGACCTAGATTCCTTCTCCAAGTAGTGAGACTATAGACAGACCTGGTTTGATAAACATAGTGTATTTTCTCTATGTTGAAAAGCTTTCTCTGCAGCTCAGGCTTTCTAGGGACTGACCACTGTCATCTAGGCTTGGCCTTCTCAGTGCTGGAATTACATGCAGAAGCCACAATGCCCAACAATGAAACTTATCTGTTAGGACATCTTTCTTTGGGTAGGGCACAGAAATTTTCAGAAAATGCCAAAAAGAATGATTAAGAGAACTGTGCCCATGTGTTAATAGTTAGTAAACACAAAGCCAAAATATACACCATGTACAAATGTATCAACATTTTAAAAAAAGGCAGAGTGGTACTCTGTATGACTCCAAACACAATTCAGGATTCCAAGGACTGTTCTAACAGGACCTTACTTAGATCAACAGGCACTGGACAAACATTTCTACTTGTTTCACCTAAATAGTACATGAGAGGAGCTCCCACTCCTGTGTGGAACCCTGGGACAGCAAGGCAGGGGTCTTGCAGGCTGGAATGTGTTGGTGGCTTTAGTTCTGGAGGGCAAAATGGAGGCAGACAAAATGGCCAGCAGATGAACATGCCTGCCAGCCAGCCTGAGGAGATGATTTTGAGACCAGGACCCACATCCTGGAAGGAGAGAACCAAGTCCTTCCAGCTGTCCTCTGAACTACCAATGTGAGACACAGCTCTTCTCTTCCCCCCCACACTCATTCCAAGACAAAATAAAACTTCAAAATGTAATCTGAACTTTTCAGTAAATGACGACAAGAAGGACAGCTGCCAGGGAGCCAGAGGCCTCTCTGTACCAGCTTGTTCCCTATGAAAGGACTTGAAGCCACACAAGGTGCTTACCCTTCTTCAGCACTGGATCGTGATTTCTCTGGAAAAGGTGTTCCAACTCCTGCAGCTGTAGCCCTGTCACAGAGGCAGCGACAGGACCCCAGCGCTGGCACAGGCTGCATTTTGGGCATGGTAACTGGAATGGACTGTGCACTGGGCGTCAGAACTGACACAGGCTGGACATGCTGTCCTGTAATGGCACAGGCTGCTCATTGGAGGACACTGTACTTGGCATAGACTGCACACTGGGTACTGTAATTGGTATGGCTGTACACAACCCAGCTGGAATGGCATAGGGTGTGCAATAGGAACTGCCATAGGTGGTGTGCTAGATACCTTCACTGGCATATGCTGTACATTGGACTTAGAAACTGGCATAGACTATACATGAGGAACAGAAACAGGCATTGGCTCTATCTGGGCCTCAGTGATTGACACAGGCGGTACATGGGACACAGTAAGAGGCACAGGCTGTACCTGGGGCACAGTAACAGGCACAGGCTGTACCTGGGGCACAGGAACAGGCACGGGCTGTACACCAGGCACTGTTACTGACACACAATGTACTCGGGGCACCAGATGTGACATATGCTGTACACAGATCACAAAGCTGCACAGCCTTGGTGCTCCCTATGCTCTCAGGAAATGGCTTCTGAGATGGACACTCGTTCTCCTGGCTATTGGGACTGGCACCCTGTGGGTCATCCATGAGGCCTGAAGGTACAGCAGCAGAGGGACCTTCTCCACTCTGCCCTGTTTTTCTGTTCTCCTCTCCATTCTACTGTTGGGCTCCCGACCAAGGGTGGTCCCTTCTGCTCTCTTCTTCATTTCTTTCCTCTTCATATGGTGAGAGCATGGGTGTCTCAGCACCTGAAAGTGGGAAACAGAAAGAAGAGGTGACAGGGCCCAGTGTGGTGCAAAGTCGCTATGACATCAAGGCAGATGAAGCCCTCAGTGCCCCACACCTCTCCAGTCACCTCTGAGGAACAGCATCCCCTCATGGACATGGCCAACCCACCACTCCTAGCATGCACTGTCCTTTCCATTTTTCCTGGTCAGGTCCCTCAAGAGGCAGGTGGTTGATGTTTCCATGCTCCATGGCAGGAATGCTGTCAAAGTCGCTTGAGGTTTGTCTTCCTCTGAGTCTCTTCACATTCTGAGGGGAGCCCCCTATAGTTCTGGCAGGAGAACTACTCCACCAGAAAGGGTTCTTTCTCTTCTGGACCTAAGGACCTGACATCCAGGTTATCTTAACCAATCAGAAGCCTTCCTTCGTGGCTTCCTGGGATGATTGACAGTTGCTATGGACTGAGGCCCTGAGGTTCAAAACCAACAGCAGTTTGGAGCTTCAGTGAGCAGAGACCCTGAAGTGGTGGCTCCAATATTAGTAAGTCCAAATACCCAAGGGAAGTCATAGAAACCGAGCCCTGTGATTTCAGGAGGAAGTTGTGTTTAGATTTGGCATATCTGAGTGAAGGAATGTTTACAAAATTTCCTCAATGAACATCAGAAAATCTATTCTCTTAAAGTGTCAATGAAAGCTCTTTCCCTTAGACATAGTCATGTCATGTGTAGTCAGCTGATCAGAAACATAGATGCCTTTTCACACATATTTAGCTGGTCTCCCCACAGTCTCTGTCCATGTTTTATGAAGGTGCCCTCTCACAGACACGCAACTGGTCCCTTGCACAGTGATGTAAGCCTCAGAAAAGTGGAGCCTCATCTAATTGATAGGAAGGCCAGTCAGAACCTGAGCCGGGCATGTGGTCACCTAGAGCATGCCTCAACAGGATCTAACCCTGCAGCTGGATACACATGTAGCAGTTTCCTCCAAGATAAGACATTCCATTTGGAGGAAAGCTCCTGAAGACATAAGACATTCCAAATGGAGGTGAAACATTTCATAACACTGAGGAGATGGTTAAGACACAGGAAGTAAAAGGCTGGATAGCTCCAACCAGCCTTAGTAGATGTTTGTTCCTGATTCCTCCTGTGTCCCCAGGAAGAGTGTCAACAGCACATCTCAATTCCACATAACCTAGAAGCACAGGATGAGATTCCACAGTCAGCTGAGACACAAGATGCCATCCTCAGGTTCAGTTCACGGAGCATCAGCCCCAGTGAAAGACTGAAGTCATTGGATGTGGCAGCCAGGTACTGGAGCAGGTCAGCAGATAACACTCTGTACCTGGAAGATTGGTGGCAAGTGCCGGAATGGAACACAACAAAGTCATCTCTTGCTGGAACATCCAATGTGGAGCCTCAGGACCCTTCCTCCTGATGTCTCCAGGGCCACAGTGAACCCACCTCTCTCTCTCTCTCTCTCTCTCTCTCTCTCTCTCTCTCTCTCTCTCTCTCTCTGTCTCTTTCTGCTTCTCCAAGTATGGTCCCCACCATGAGCCCTTAGGGATTATCCTAAGAAAAAGCTGATTGGAAAATACCATCCAGAAGTCAGTTAGGAGGAGAGGCAGTGGTGGTCGTGGCAGCTGCACAGTGTGTGGGAGTGCTGAGGCGTCATGAAGGAGGAGGGGGCCTCACTGGTGTAGAAACTCTTCTTCCTACAGAGAAACAGTAGAAGCCAGAAGCAGCCAGGAACTCAGGCTCCCTGGAGACAATCTGAGGCCCCTGGAAACCACTGCTTTCACTCCACCCTTACAAGACAGAGAACAGTTTTCAGACTGTTCCAAAACCCCATGAGACTGTAGAATAAGCACTGAGTTCAATCGGGTCTACACAGCCTGGGGCCAGGGGCTGGGCTCAGATTCATTCCTCCATCTAGAGTCCCTTCCTGTTCTTCCTGACCAAAGACAAACTGGGGATGCATGGCTGCTGGGACTGTCATCTTGCACATCACCATGTACATCATATCTCCTGGAGAGCTCAGGGTGGATTTTCTTTGCAGTAGGTGATGGTTATTACAGAGACCCACAGTTGGTCCATGTGCAGCAGCACACAAGAGAAGGTGGAGCACTCAGGTCTAATGGGACATCTCTGTCATATGCCTTGCTCACAGGCATAGGGACAATGAGGATGACTGGTGGAAGATTCTTAAAGCCAGGGGAACTCATTATCTGTACTGAAATATTATTTCCTAGACCTGAAAATGGGAGACCTCAGGTTCAGGGCCATAGATGCAGCCCTAGTAAAATTCTGAAACCTGTTACTACAGCACAGGCTCTCAAATCAGCGTGCTGGGAGACATCATAGAGACTCAAATGCAAACTAGCATTTACCTGTAGCAGGCAAGGTCCCTGGAGCACTCACTCACATTCCCAGAGACTGAAAATAGACTATGGATTGCAAGGGTAGGTAGGAGAGAAGGGTATTGAGACAACACCATGCAGTAAGTTTGGGGCTGTACACCTAGGCCATTGCTCTCCATCTCACTAAGATGGACTTTGTTTATTTCGACCTGCAGCTTCACATATGCAAAGAAGTACAACTTTTCTATGCACTGACTGACTGTTCCAGAACATTGCTAGAGTCTCAACCTTGTTTACAAATTAGAGCTGCTATGAAGCAAAGGTCTCCGAAATCTTGAGTAGTGAGGGTTCTCCATGGCAGGTGACAAAATGCAGGGATAAGACATATTAGTCAAGATCTCTGAGCAGGCGAGGGTGAGACCATATGCTCCCTGAGCTGGAATGGAAGGAATGAGACAGAAACCTCCCTGTGGCCTGGATGGATGGATTCTCCTCTCCCTCTCAAGCATCAGGACTCTGGCCAGTGTGGCTCCTAGTGCCCTGGATGTCCACAGAGAGGGTGCAAACCACACATCATGTACCCCATCCTCCCACTGTCAAAGTTTCCAGCTGGGTCTATGGCGGGACTTACTGGAGTATGGGTGTGAACAGCCATGACTAGAAACACAGTGTCCTGTGCTCGGGACTTGCCCCACCTGACATTAGAAATAGTTGTTCCACAGAAATGGAGTGAGTTGACAAGGCCATGATGAGGGTGTGGAGAACCATGTGGGGTCAGCATGAAGCAGCATAGCACCTGGAAATCTTTCTCACTCAGCAAGGCATAGTGACCACAGATTGCCAGTGTCTCCTCCTGCCATAAATGCCATTTCTGGAATAGGCTAATGTGGTTCAAATACTTATACCCATATTTTAGTAACCTCAAAAACAATGGAACCAACATTCTTAGAATCCACCTCTTTATTGCTGAGATAATTGCAGGGAAGAAAGGGATGTCATGGCCAGCATGAGTGGCCAAGAAATTGGGGCAGGGCCAGGTTCCAGGTCATCTGGCTCACAACAGAGGTGGCACTCATGCGCTGCTCCAAAATCTTCAGGGATCATTGATCTGGCGACCAGGTGGTGCATCAATCAGCACCACCAGTCTATTGCTTCTCCTGAAAATGGCTCTCCTGTTCCTAAACCATTCCTACAAGCAGAAGAAAGGGTTGCTTTAGTACACTGAACTGTACCACCACTGAAGAACACATGCTGTAACCTTGTATACTGGCCCAATTTTACTAATACTTTAGAACATATATGGAACCCCTCCCTGGGCCAGTGTGTGCTAGGTATGTGCTCCAGGACAGAGCTACACCCCTAGAAAAGCAACACATTTCTGATTGCCCAGAAACTGTTTGTTTATTGATCTAACCCCAAGAACGGTTGAAGACCTACCTCAAGTGTGTATTGATTGTTCAGAATGCTGGAAGCAACAGATTTCATTCTCGTTGAAAAAGTCAAAACACCCCCATGAATCCCCTGAATTCATTTACCCCACACTGAATCCTTCAGATATGGGAAAGACCCAGAATATTGCCTCTTCTGTCCACTGATATTTTTAATGCATTCTTTCAGGAAAGGATGCAGATCTAGCTCAGGAGTTGTTCCTGTTCCTTGCTGTGTGTTGAAAAGTATCAAAAAGAGTTCTTTTGGAACCAGGGAAAACTATCTCAAGGCCCAAAGCTGTCTGTGAAAGGATCCATGGTGATAGCCTTTTGTGAGTAGCCAGAATGCACATTTTATGAGACAAAGGGCACTTCTTCCTGTTCTATGCTTCCTCCCTAGCCTCCAAGCATACTATCTATAGGCCTTTTCCCTTGTGGGCATGTGGTCTGGAAAAGCCAGGGACGATTGTAATGCTGAGCAGAGTTCATATTCATAACCAACAAAAGACAGGTAAAAGGGCTATGCGCCATTTGAGGTTCCTGGTCCCAGTATTGATTGAGAACTAAGCCAGGCATGTGACGTTTACAGACTAGAACAAAAGAAGTCTGAAAAACGTTTTCTGAGACACGCAGAGTGAAAGAGTTGAAGGTGGGCAAGAACATGGTCTCTTCACCTAAGTGAGGCATGCGGGCTGCACAGCCTTCAGAATGTCATGGAGAACACAGTATGTTCACCGAGGGACAGACAAAGCACCGTGGCAACTTATGTTTTCAGGTGTCCAGGTTGGCATTTCCTAACTGATAAAATGGAGGTCTTTCATCATCTTGAGCCTCACCCGGCTGTGGACTTGTCTGGCGTCCTTGGGATACAACTTCAGGGTCCCACTCTTTTGCTAAATTATCATCTAGACAACAACATCATAAGATGTGGAGCCCTCCCAAACTATTATTATTCTTAGAATACTGACCAGCACATCTTCTTCTGGCACACCCATCCATCTTGCAAGATCCTTCCTGAAGTGAAAAGATTCCAACAATTAGTTTTGTGGTAGAAATAAACTGTATAAGAACATGTCCTGTTTCCTTTTAAATGTTTGTGTCCACACTTGTTTGTACACACGTGTACACACACACACACACACACACACACACACACACACACACACACACAATATTCCTCACACCTACTTTGATACTTACTTTAGTAACAGGTTTCTTTCAGGTACCAAAATTAAGGGTAATCCCCCAAACACAGGTACCTTGTTGATGTACTTAAAATGTAAAACTTAATTAAGAGATCTTTCACGATGAGAAGTATTAGCCAAATTTTAATCTGAGGTGGAATCCTACCTGCATTTTCTCAGCCACACCTCAGGCTTCTTTCTCATACTTACAGAGACTTATTTAGAACAAGCATTGTCTAAATTTCTAACTCACACGCCACTTAAACAGGCAACAAAGCACATTCTTTCCAGGTGGACGAGGGCCCATCCCCCTACACTAGAATCCAATTTCTGCTGGAGGGTCCAGACATGGTGGCTTTGTTTCTAGAGGAAATGAGAGGTTCAGGGAGCACCAAAAGGCAGCCTGGTCACGCTGCCTGAAAACCAGGCACCTAGCAGGGCATTCTGCTTACCTTGCTCTCAAGCTGGGGTAGCGATTCTCTTTGAAAAGACGCTCCAGGTCCTGCAGCTGAGACCTGGTGAATCTGGTACGTCTCCGGAAAGGCAGCCTATCCCCAGCCTGGAGATGATTGATGCCCTCAGGCATTGCCGCCTCTTGCTGAGGCTGCTGTTGAACACGGCCGCCATGGCCACCTTCCGCTGGGATCCCCTTATCCATGGGGCCAGAACTACCATCGCCAGCACCTCCTTCTTCCATTTCTTCTTCTTCCTTTTCTCCCTCCTCTACCACTCCTGTGGCTTCCTGAGCAAGATCGGACTGAGCAAGCTCTTCTTGAGCAGGCTTGCTTGGGGCAAGTTCGCTCAGAGCAACTTCGCCCTGATCAAGCTCACCCTGAGCAAGCTCGCTCTGTACAAGCCCTTTCTTTCCTCCTTCCTCTCCAGCCTTCAGGACCACTGCATTCCCACCTGCAAGAGAGAAAAAACACAAAGATAAAGATCTGAGCATCGTGGCCCATGGACCATTGGAAAGCCTGGAGAGGGGTCAGAGGCAGATTGGGGTAACCTAGGTGCATGGCCACAGGCCTTTCCACCAAATTTTCTTCCCGGACTTCGCCCAAGTCCAGTCTTAATCATTTTACTGACCATGTTGTTGCTCCTGGTGATCATCAGCTCCTGGACTCAGCATCCTGTTCAAACTGTGGCAGAAGCCCTGGTGAGTCTCCTTGCTGGGAATCTTTCGATCAGACCCGAGTTACAAAGCTTAAAAGCCACGTCCTCGCTGTCTGGAGCCAGATACAGCTCTGACGCTTGACCCGGAAGGCTTGCCTTCTGGAGACTCAGCCTAATTACAATGTATCCAATCACACATTCTGGCTTGCACAGGCTCAGTGGCTGTGGGCTTGTCCTCTGAGGTGACTGGCCTGAAGCACTTTAGGGCTGAAAGAGCAGGGAGTACTTTAAAAAATGCAGTGACTGTGTGTGGTGGGGGTGCGGACCTGTGGCTCTGGTTTGCTGCTTATCTGACACCTCTAGTTTTGGGTAAGCATGGACTGTTCAAATTCAGTCACAGGGAGTAACACAAAGACCTTCTCAAACTCAGCAGGCCTTTGAACCCAGATAAATCATTTTATTAAATTATGGAAATGTCCTTCAAACAAAATACCCCAATCTTGGTTGTGCTGTTTTGAAGAGCCCTCCCTGTATGATGGCAAATATGTGGGTGGGTAGGCCAGGGCAGAGATCCTGTTGAGATACTGTGCTCCCAACAGGGCTGAATTCCGCTGGTATTCACAAGCTCATTCGGATGGAGACCTTTCTCCACCTAGCTGTGCTTGACCAAGGTCCTAGGGTGACTGCATCAAAAATGAACCCTGGGCACTGGCTCCAAACCTGTTTCACAGCTGTGAAGGTGAAAGACAGGAGGAGTAAGCAATTCTGGATTCAGTTCTATAAAGAATCATTTCAGGAAGGGGCAGTATTGAGGAAAATTTAGAGAGACTCCCCAGAGTAGGTGACATTCACAAAATTTAAAAGACCTCTGAGCTCTGTCATTTCATGGTTTTTGTTTTTAATTGGATCATGGCAGAGTCTGGACAATGGCTGAGGTAATTGTTAGGAGATGGAGCTCACAAGACACTGGGTGTATTCGTTTATTTCTGGCAATTTGCTCCCAGGACTTAGCAAAGAGTGATGCAGAGGAATATTGCTCTCTGATGGGTGACTCAGCACCCTAAAAGATGGATGCTTGCTCTGTAACCCAGAGGAGCTGTGGGGTGCACTATGGGAGTACATAACACAGGTAAGCACCAAGGCCTGCAATGCTCCAATTTGTTATCTGTGTGAGTGTGGAAACCAGCACCCGTCTCTGCCTTTACCCTTGATCCTCTTGACTCTGCTGTCCCCGTCTCAGACCTGGGGAAGGGAATCCACTCTGCTGACTCCTTAGGAAGTCTGCTGCTTGCCTGCTGATATCTAGTAGCACAATCTTACATATCCTTGATATAACAGGAAATATGTACCCTAAGGAGCTTTTGTTATAGAACAGCAGTGATTCATGAGCCCAATCTTATAAGTTATCATCTGTGAGGGACTCTCCAGGATTGAAATGCATTAATCAAATCTTGTGGCTCTTTCTTGTTTAGTTACATGCTCAATGCTTTAGGTCAGTGAATCTCAACCTTCCTAATGCTGTGGCACTTTAATATTGTTGTCCTTGCTGTGGTGACCCCAACCATTTTCATTGTTACTTCCTAATTGTAATTTTGCTACTGTTATGAGTCATACATAATACAATATCTTTGTTTTCTAATGGCCTTAGTAAAGTTTTGTAGACCCCAAAAGTAAAAGGGGCTGCAACCCACAAGTTGAGACCCACTGCTTTAGGTTAAGGCATGTGATTGTGGGGTTTCTACACCATTTTCCCATGAGACTCTACTCATCATAGTTATTAGATGGGAAACCTACCTGCACACAGATTTTCCTGAGGGATTTCTTGGTCAGCATGCACACGTCCACACACAGGTGCATTCACAGTCACAACATTCACATGCAGAAACATCTGTAGCCAAAGCCCTCTCATCCCATTGTCCCATCCCCTAGAGTGAGGCTAATGTTCAGAATGTAAGAGTAGTTACAGAAATATGGAAAGCATAAAAGGAAAGTGGTCCAAAACGTTTCATAAAGCTAGTTTCTGCCTGGAAAGGAAACACAAATGAATTCTAAGTCTGTTTTATTGATGACACAGTTTAAAAAAAACCCTGGATCACTTCTTAACTGAAACCCAAGACAATATTAAGTTTACCTTGAAGAGTGTTGAGATAATCCAAATGAGCAATTTTAGAAGCAATTTATCAGCTCTAAAAAGAAAAATAATTGTGGGATCCGGATCTATACCTGGTGCCTGTGTGGCTTTTTGGAGCTCATTACCTATGATGGGACACCTTGCACAGCCTTGGTACAGAGGGGAGGGATTGGACCTGCCTCAACTGAATGTACCAGGCTCTGCTGAATCCCCTTGGGAGCCTTACCTTTTTGGGGTGGGGATAGGGAGGTAGGTTGGGGGGAATGCTGGAGGAAGCATGAGGAGAGATGAGATGGGGTTCTGTGGTTGGTATGTAAAATTAATAAAAATTTCTTAAAGAAAAAAGAAACACAATTGACAGATGAATTCTTTGATGAGCTTATATCTGCATATGACATCATGTCACATACAGAAAGAATAATAATTGGGAAGCTTTCCTAGATTTGGGACATCTTCCACACACCCGTGGTCAGCATTGTTAGGGACACCTGACAATCGATGAGCCAGCTGTACCCAGGTTGGCTCTCCCATGAGGCCTTTGTGGTTCACAGGACAGGATACACTGACCTCTGCACTGCCCACTTAGTCACAGCTCACTAAGTCCTTTCTCTGCTCAACCCTCCATGGTCTGAGCTTTCAAGCCATCAAGTGATAATCATGTCTTTGGCAGGAAAGTCAGAGGCTGCCACCTAGCCCATCTGAACCACAACTGCTCTCTCTGTCTCTCTGTCTCTGTCTCTGTCTCTCTGTCTCTCTCTCTCTTTTTTGTGTGTATGCTGGTGTCTTGTGTAGAAATAATGAAGTGTGAGCCCCTCTCTGAACCAGGAAAGGAGTGGACAGGTCAGGGATCCTCCCCTTCAGTCTTTCAACCAGCCACATGACTTTGGAGTATTCTTGCTTAACCCCTCTGGTATGCTGTATCCCAGCAACAGGCCCTGGAGCATTCTTGCTGTATCCAGGCCATGGGTCCTGTAACTGCTTAGAGGCCCCACCCTACAGGGACTAAGTAAGGACTCTTCCTGTTGTTTGTAAGAGACATATGGTTGAGAGAGACAAGGGTTGATATAGAGGGAGGCAAGGACTGGGAGCTGGGTGGGCAGACATCTAGAAGGATAATATCCTGAGGAAGGATAGGGTGGGATGGCTGAAGTGAATTCCAGAGAAGGGTAGCTCTGAAAGAGATGGTAGAGGAATGGCCAGGATGTGGTCTGGAGACAAGCTGGGGCAATTTTCCAGTGGAAAGGTGTCAAGGTTGGGGAGAAAGATGTACCAGTTATTAGCCTCACTAGGCAGGGGTGGCATATGCCTTTAATCCTAGCATTTGGGAGGCAGAGCCAGGCAGATCATTGTGAGATCAAGGCTGCCTCTTCTACAGAGCAAGATCCAGGACAGGCACCAAAAGTACACAATAACCAAAAAAATAGTTATGAGCCCCAAGAAAGAGGTTGGAGCTGGGGTACCCAGCATTGACCAGGAGAGAGGCCACTGAGAAGTCAGAAGACTGTGCAGCAGGATGAGAGCTGCTGTGAGCATGACTGACTGTGCATCAGTACAGAAGTGAGGCAGGCTGCAGGACAGTGGTGGGGATTTCTCATGTAAGTCAGCCTGGCCAACCAGGGTCCACTGTACAGAAGGAAACCTGGGCCCTTGTAAAATATCCAGGACCCTAAATGTGCCTTTGTGGGGATCAAAGACCAGTAAAAATGGTTCTGCTGTGTAGATAGCTTACCACATAACCTCCCCTGGTGCTCTCTGAGAGGGGCCTGTTCTTCCTGGATGCAAGCTTAGGCTGGCATAACAAGCTCTCAGATATCCCCTCGTGGTGTGGTAAGAATGTTCAACTTCTTCAGTCACCCCCATGTAGAATGAAGAACACTTACTAGTAGACATTGGTTATAATGACTTAGTGTGTGTTGACTTGGCTGTGATACTCACTGCAGAATTTTGTCTAAACAAAACGCTGGGAAGGGCCTTGATATCCTTCATTGAAGAATTTACTCCATAGGCAAAAGACTGACCTGAGGATAGATGATTTTACAGACCATGAACATCATGCTCTCACAAGTGCAGTCAGGGTGATGTTTCGAAAACGCCAACCTGACTCTGCTGCTTCTCTGCTCAGACACTGCCCACAGCTGCCCACTGCCCTTCTGACTTTGCCAGAGCCCAACACTGCCCTTCTCTGACCTCATGTTCCATTTGAAGTTGTCACCATCAGTGTTCCTTGGTCCACCTTTCTTCCTTCTGGTTTTATTTCTAATTCAACTCCGAGGCCCTGTCCTGTGCACACTTCCTGCCCTTCATGCCTGTGTGAACAGGTCTGTACTGCCACTAGTACCTCCTATTACTGAGTTGGGATCTCTGAGAGCTCTGGGGATTGGCCTGTCTAGTTCTGGATGTCTTCCTGTGGCCCGTGGACTCATGATGGGAACAAGGAAACAATTCGGCAGGTAGCCTGCTCCCATATAGGAGGGAATGCAGCCCACCAATGTCCCCGTGCCAACTCCAGTGTACCTGGGTCTCTCCACAAGGCTGAGAGGGTGGGTACTCTCCTGGCTACCGGATAACAGCAGTGTGCCAATATTTTGCTAAGTGAGTGAATGATGAGGGGTTGGACTTAGGGTTTCTGGCAGGAAAAAGGCACAGGTACCCAGAGGAACCCTAGCACAACCTTCTCACCAAGCTTCAAGGAGGTCAGTGCACTAAGGATCTACACTCTCCTCCCACAGCTTGCACTACTGGAGGAACCTTCTGGTGTCCATAGCTCTAAAGGCTGTTGACTCCCTTCCTTGCCCATTTGTCTGTCCTGAAGCAGCAGTGGGTTCCCTGCTGTGACCACCCCCAACATCGGTCATCTGGATCATGATGTTTTACCATTCCATTTCCCTGAGGTGGTCTATTCTTACCTTTATTTCTTGTTTTTCCCTCCCTCCCGGAATAAAGTGGACAGTCAGTGAAGGATAAAAACAAAGCAAGACCCAAGAGTGGACACTTGACTAGGGAAGAAGAAAGAGGAAGGTAAGTGATGGAGAGATGTTGGTAGTGTTTCAGCACTAAGTTTTCAGCAGGCTTCAGGGTGCCTGGCCAAGCACCATCAACCAGTGTCCCAGTAGCAGGGGTCTCGGTATGCCAACTGGGAAGAGTCCCTTGCAGAGCAAGTCTGCAGAGAGTAGGCCACTGAGGAGCACAAGTGGAAGATCTCCCAAGAAGGCATGTCTCAAAGGCTGGAGGAGTTGCCTTGCCTGTGGCTGAAACACCAAGTCTCCAAAGCTGTGGCCCAAACTGGATCTCAAAGCAAAAGCAATGACTCTGGGAGCAGTAGTGGGAACTGGAAAAACTCCCCTGATCTGAGGATGATCTCCAGTGAGTCTGTCTCCAGCAGGCCTAGCAGGCCTGGGAAGCAGTCTTCTCTAATGTCCTTCTAGGAGCCAAGATCCCTGTCAGAGCCAAGAGCTGGTTGAAAACTGTATTCCAGTTGAGAGTTGGATTCTGAAGTCTCTCCAGACAAGAGAAGGATCCAGCTGCCACTCTGAGTTCAACTAAGAACCTGTGTGGTGTTTTGTTGTTGCTGTTTGGGGTTTTTGTTGCCCAGTGGTGGTAGTTTTGCTTTGGTTGGTTGGTTGGGTGTTTGGTTTTTATTTATTTATTTTTGTGTGAGAAATCTGGTTTCTCTGCATCCCTAGATGTCCTGAAACCTGCTCTGTAGACCAGGCTGACCTCAAACTCATAGAAATCAGCCTGCCTCTGCATCTAAAGGCTTGGAATAAAGGCGTGCTCCACCACAGTGCAGTCTGTTTGTTTTCTATAGGTGTGGGAATGGGCTCGGATTGGTCAGAACAGAAGCATCAAAGATATGTGTGTGGGTTGTCCCTTCTCACTTTTGTTCCCTGGCCAGGTTAGGGCTCTTGTTTGTTTATTCTGTTTTGTTTTTGTGTGTTCCTGATTGCCACAATTTTCCCCTGGGCATTGCAATTGACTCACTCTGTGAGCTGTTAATCACAGCCTGCTACTGTTGGGGAGGTGATGCCTTGAATTGTGGCTTCCTTCAATGGTGTCTAGCCTCAGCTGCTGCTGCTGAACCTAGATCTCTGTTGGGGGTCCTCCTTCTACTGGAAAATAACCCTTGGGGGTCAGTTTTACTCCTAGCAACCCCATCCAGGCAAGGCATCTGCCAGATCCTGCTCTCTATCTGAGAGTTCTTCAGAGATCTCTGCCTGTTTTAGTTAGGGTTAGGAGCAGGACTTTAGGCTCAAAGGCAATGAGAGGTTCCTGATGCTTCTTCACTGAAAGGAAAGACAATTTCAGTCCTCATTCTGCTCAGGTACCTCTCTTTAATCTGCAGGCCCTACACCAGTTGTGTGACTTTTCCTGAGGAGGGGTGATTAAACTACTATTGACCACAGATTCACCCATGGTAAACCAAATACACGGCTCCACCCAGTAAGCCAGTCAGTGTATTGGGGTTTTCAAACACAGGCATATGTTAGAGGTTACAAGAACATGGGTCACTCAAAGGTAGCTGTATCATTAGAAGTCCCTCCACAGCATGAGTGACAGATAGCTCATGATAGCTGTATCCATGGAGCTCCTTGTAAAATTTGCAGGTGCCTGGCCTGGAGGATTGCCTCTCCCCAGAATTCCCTTTATTTTTTTGACAATCTTTGGGAAGGCTCTTGTGCATGCTGCAACTCTCCTGAATTTACTAAGTTTCCTAAGACATATGACCCTGTGACTCCTCTCTCTTCAGGAAAGAATGTTTCAAATCAGAGGAAATAAATAGCTGCATAACTCTGGATATGTAAACCGGCCAGACTCTCCCTGGCTCCCTTGACAAAAAGAACCACTGGAGGACTTGCACAAAGGCATTTCCACCATGCCAGCCCAGAAAAATGCAGACAGTGTAGCTGGGCACCTCCGGAATCACAGTGGAGCCTTGTGTGGGATTTCTCTGTCTTTGTCCTCAAACTGCACAGACTCGGGTTTCTCAGGGGCACTGGACTCTACCGTGTGTTGATTTCCTACCCTTGTGCACATCAAGGCAGAGAGGGTACAGACTGCCAAGCACACTAGTCAGCAGGCACCCTCATACTCAGTATTCACTCACTGCAAGACTCTTGGCTAAACAGGTACACCAGGGCATGCTTCTGGGCCTTCTTCTCAATGAAGCCTCCTTGGATATGAGCTGCTTGCATCTCATCATCCCGCCAGCTCGGGGAACCCAAAGAACTAAGAAGAATCCTTTATCTTTCTCGATCATCCTCAAGAAGATGTCTCTTTAGGAAGGGACTTGCCAAGACAATGGCACTCCCCATGACCAGATGGAATTGGAGTTTTAAGTCTGACCTGGAGGGCAGACTGACATCCCAGGCCTAAGGACAGAACAAAATAGTGTGAACTTTCATGATCTAGTTAAGGTGGCTTATCTCCCCATGGCACTGGACAGGTGTCTTTTTTTTTTTTTTTGGAGACAGGGTTTCTCTGTGTAGCATTGCGCCTTTCCTGGAACTCACTTGGTAGCCTAGGCTGGCCTCGAACTCACAGAGGTCCACCTGCCTCTGCCTCCCGAGTGCTGGGATTAAAGGCATGCGCCGCCGCCGTCGCCGCCGCCGCGCCGCCGCCGCCGCCGCCGCCGCCGCCACCACCACCACCACCACCCGGCTGGACAGGTGTCTTAGAGCACCTCTGAAGCAATATTACAATCCGTTGCACAATTACTACTAGTAGTAAGTGTAAGGTCTTTAAATGTAGGTTATTTGTACTTGTCTAATGTTCGTTTTCTAGGAGGGAAGCAAAGATGTTGGAAAATGGGGCCACTTGATGCTAAGACGCAACTGCAGGATTCTCCCATACTGCCCAGGCAGCCTTGAATGAACTGTCAGAAATGACTGTCAGAAATGACTGTCAGAAAAGACTGTCAGAAAGCCAGGAAGAGTTGCTTCATTCCAATGCAGCAAACTTGAATACTCAAAGTACACTGAGAGAAAACTATGAAAGGGTCATAGCTGATTACCCTGGCTCCTGAAAGTGCAGCCTCCACGAGGAATGCTTGAGACACATTGTGCTAGACTCTCCCATGCTATCAACCTCAACAAACTGTGAAAGACCTTGAAACTTTTCCCACCCAGCAAAGAGGGCAGAGAACTTCCCCTGGAGGTCTAGTAGAGCTATGATTGCTGCTGAAGGGGAAAGATGAGGGTTGGCCTAGGATAGGTGTTAAGAGAAAAGACTATGATTGGGCCAAATATTTCTTTTCAGATGATGTGAACAGGCTGCTTAGGCTGTTAGTGAGTCTACAGGAAGACAGTCTCTTGTTCTCTCTCCTGTGATGGTGCAGCATTAAACCCAGTAGAAATTGTTTTTCCTTGTCTACTCACTATTTCAATCTGGCTAGAGCAAAAAGACCACTCAACTTAACAGCCAGTAACTTAAGAAAGCAGCCTTCTAGGATTCATTCCATGGCCAGCTGCTTCTACAGCCCAGCTGGACAGAAGCAAAATCCCTGTTGGTCTCTTCCTCAGTGGGTTAGTCTAGGCATGTGGCTAGACTGACAGAGAAAAATCAGCTGTACTCTAAACACTGATGCCTGGATGGGAAATGATGCTAATTCCTATCATCCCCATCTAAGAGATGCATAAACTGAGGCATGGGAGCTATTTGAACTTAGAGAGGAAAGCCACACTCGTGAGTGCAACTGCCATTTGGGAGACCCTGTGAGACCCTTTTGTGACTCCATGACTTTACTTGGTCCATACACTTAGATTGTTGAGAGAATTCCTCCACAGTCTCAGAAAGTGACCCAGTTTCCTTCTAATTACCCTGGTCCCAGAGTTGGAAAACTTAATAGGAACTGAAGAGTTGGGTGACCTGCCATGAGGGTGTACCCAGTGAACAGGTAGAGGCCACCCAGCTCAAAAGACAGAAGAGATTGTCTGTGGAGACTCAGATTGTATTCCCTGTGGCATCCCTGACCAGAACCAGGCAGACAACCCAAGGACCAGGGATCACCCTTCCACTGGCTGGAATCCTATGCCCGCACATGAATGGTCGTGGGATCTGAGGTTCCAGAGATGGGGGAACAGTGTGTCGTCCCACTCTGACAATCCTTTCAGCTTCCACCATGGCAAAGCTGGCTGGCCCTGGATGTGTAAGTGGTCACAAGGCTGAAAGTCAACCTCTAAGTCCACCTACTGAGTAGCCTGCTGTTTCCAGACCCAGAATTATCAGTAACAGCCCTGTACCCAGGTCTTCACAAGGAAACAATACAGTAATGTTTGAGTGCTAAAGACTGCCAAAATGAAGCCTGAGAAAAGCCCTCCTATCATGTCTTAGACTCCACACTCTGAAAGGCAGATGGTTGCCTCAGCCTGGCTGAGGCTGTGGCCTTTGTCCTTTCTGACAGCCACTGAATGCCTTAGGTACCATGAGCAAAGTGGATTCATATTGTTAAGTTGCTGAGGATGGGGTTTGGTCTTCTGGAGGCTGCTCTAGCAGGCATTGCTGAGGGACAGGCACTCTAAGCTGACAGTCCCTGTAGCTGTCCATGGTTGGAATGGGACCAATGAGTAGAACATGCTTCAAGTGCATGGAGCATTGGTTCCTGGTCCACTATACTAGGCTCACAGGCAAACACATGCAGCATAAAGCAAGTTGCTGCAAGACAGAAAGGTAGCTCTTCCTTCAAGACAGGAAGGTAGCTCTTCCTTCAACTACAGAAGGTGGGACAATGTGCAGGAAACAAATTCTTTAGCTAATCAACAAAGCCAGCAACTGGTTGTTACTACATGAGTTATTCCCTGGAGACCCCAGCTCCATCCTTCTTCCTTGGATGTTTTGCAGTGAGGATTTCTCACATTCATAAAGCAGAACTCATGGTTGTAAAAGGAGTTTGCTGGTCTCATTCCCGCAAACTCACAGAGATCTGTCTCGCTCTGCCTCCCAAGTGCTGGCATTAAAGGTGTGTGCCACCACCACCTGGCCAGATCCTGTTTCTACTCAGAAGGCAACTCAAACTGACCCTCAGATAGTCCTTCAAGGGTGAAGAATGTTACATCTTGAACTGTCAAGTTTCTGATTTTTTTCTTTTGCTTCCTTGGGTATCGCTTTGAAATCCAGGAAGCACAACATGATCCAGGTGAGAAGGAATGAAATGATGAAGCACACATCCAATGTCTCTTGAGAGGAAAGCTTTAGAGGATCTCCTTTGCTAATAAAAAGACACTGGTCCCTGCTGTCATCAGTCTACAGTCCACCTGGGGTGTAGTGTGCACACAGCATAAACAAGAACATTGGAAAACAGTCAAAAGAATATATGAAGCAGGACCTGGTAAGATGGGTCAGTGAAGGAGACAGCTGAGTCTGTAAAGTGGCTACCATGGGTGCCTGAAGACCTGAGTTCAGATTCCTGGCACCTTCTTAAAAGCCAGGCATAGTGGTACCTGATTCGAATCCCAGTGCTGGAGGAGCAGAGACAGATGCCTGAAACTCACTGGCCAGCTAGTTTACCTATCAGTGAGCTCCAGATTCAGTGAGGAACACTGTCTCAAAAATTTAGGTTGACCAGGTATAGAGGCACATGCCTTTGTTCCCAGAGACAGAACTCTATGAGTTCAAGGCCAGCCTGGCCTACATAGTGAATACCAGGATGACCAAGGCTACATAGTGAGACCCTGTCTCAACAAACAAAAACAGAAACAAAAAACTCAAAGAGGTGGAAAAACCATTAAGGAAGATTCTGACCTCCACATGTACCTACACACAAGTACATGCAGATCCACACACAAAAATGAACATATACGCACATGCACCACACACAGAGTAGCTGTCATACTCCGTTACTTCCTTCTCTAGCATGTTCTCATTGCCTATGTTCATATTGAACTCTATTATCCACTATAAACTTACAAATAAAAGGTTAAAAGTGGCAACCAAACACAAACCCCTCTGTCATCTTAGCAGATCCCTCCAGTTCAGCTGAGTCAGCCTCCCATTGGGTCTAGAGGCCTCCTTCATGGTTACCAGTTCCACACTGCCCTCTGCTGTAAGAGGAAGGCATTGTAGTTTAATTTCTGTTTGCTGTGATAAAACACTCAGACCAAAAGCAGCTAATGGATTATATAGTCAATCTCTGAGAGAAATCCGGGCTGGAAGTCAACCAGAAAGTTGAAGCAGAAACCATGGACGAATGTTGCTTGCTGGCTCGATTGTAAGCTTTTTTATACAGCTCAGCAACACCTGCCCAGAGGTGGTACCACTCCCAGAGGGCTGGCCCTTCCTCTGTCAATTAACAATGAAGGCAATCCCCTACAAACAAGGCCACAGGCCAATGTAATCTAAACAATTCCTCAATGGAGGATTTCCTCTCAGATGACAGGCACACAGTGGCTGACCAACAAAGCTAACTGGATTTTTATAGTCACCTACTCTTGCAATATTTCCAGCCATCTCTGCAATGAACCAAAACCTTGAGGAGAAGTTGACATGAAGTCTCATAGCTAGCTAAGGAGCTATTGGCAGGTGATAGCTACTGGAAAAGGGAGAATTAGTTTTATTTAAGGTTCCCCGTTCTTCAGTGCCCACATTGGGGACAGCTGCTGCAGGAGATGTTCTGGGGTTACCTTAGGGTGAAGAAACCAAGCAAACATGGAGGGTTGGGCTTGGAGGTGGCCAGAGGGAAGTGGTCTGGAGGAACTTCCTCAGAAAGGAGAGGATTGGCTGGTTAATTGATCTCTCCAACAAGGGCCCCTGGCAGGACAGGTTGCCCCAAGAGCTGGTGGTACCTGAAATCTCTGCTTCTAGATATTTCATTGAAGTTAGTTTTCCAAGACCACATTTCATAGACTCATATACATAAATGAGAGAGATTGCATTTCCTATTTGTTTGAGTTGTGTGCTGCCTTGAGAGGTGGTTTCCAGTCTGAGTTAGGATGTGATTTAGAACTTCCAGAAAACTTTATTACTCGGCTCCTCTCAGAGGAGCTCTGAGAGGGAGGAACTCTAATGACTGCTTCCTGACCCAGATCCACCTGCTCTAATATTGGACATTATTACTCCTGCCACTTGCAGAAACCTCATTTCATCACAGCATCACACAGATGGACTTTTATCATGTGAACATTAGAGGATAAAGTCAGTCAAGAGATGTTAGTGGGATAGACAGAGCCAGGCCCAGCTTACACTGTAAATGCTTATAAAATGGTAGGGCGTGAAAAGCATTCAAGAGGGGAATTAATCTTTAAATCACACAATCCAGGCACTTTCTTAAGCTGTCTTGTGCTTGAAAGTCCATTTATACTCTTGGAGTCTGTTTCCTAAATATCAAGATAGTGGACAGGAAAGGACTTACAACATCCAATACACAGAAGGAACCAAAATACCACTCTAGCAATTGGGCAATTGGTTGCAGGATCAAATTGCTGTGCAGGCAACTAATTCACACAGGCTTCTAGATTTCCAAGTCCAAAGCATTTTTGTGGTTCTCTGTCTGAGGGGACTACTGAGGTGTTCTTTCAGCAAACTGATAGAGGCTAATGGTTCTGAAGGGTCCGTTCTGTGTGACTCTGCCCTAGACATCACTCCACACCCTCTTTAGCCTTCTCTACCCTTGGATGGACAGTCCTCAGGAGGATTCCATATGCAACCTCTAGCTACAGAAGAACATTTTCCTATGACTTCAGATTGATGCTGGGAATGTTCTGGTTTCTGTGCCTAAGAGCAAGGCCTCATTCCAAGGCTGCTAAGCCCAATACAAGAGTCTTTCCTGAGGTGTAAAAAATGGAAGCTCTGTCCAGAGTGAGAAAGCAACTTTTCTGTTCATTCCAGAACTTGCCATTTGCGACTGTCCAAAGCAGAAGAACCTATGTAAACAAAACCTTGCAGATCCAGCAGGTTTTTTGCAGGGCTTGGGGCCTGGGGTCAGACTCTAGTTATCTGTCTAATAAAGTTGTGGAAAATCTGTCTCCTAGTTCTGTCCATTCATTACCTGTGCATCTCCTGAAGTCCCTGCTGAAGAATAGATCACATCATCCTCAGCACAGCACCTGATACACCTGAAAGGGAAAAGGACATAGAGCAGAAAAAGCTGTGTAATAATACAAGTGTTTGCAACTGTGTTTGAGGTGCTACCTGGGTGTGTGGCCATATGTAGAGGAAGTGCTCAGGATGTATTTTTCTCCTGGAACCCTCTTGAATCACAGGTAGATATATATCCATGAACTAATTCCAAAAGGGACAGTTGTTCAAGCTCATTGTAAACCAAATAATGGCACATCAAATTTACAATTGTAGTTCCACTATAGAACCATTAAGGTATATTTAAAATAGAGGTAAACACTACATGCATGGTGTTAAAACTGAGACTCAGTGTATACCCAGAATGACCTTGTACTGCAAGGTGTTCTGCCTATCAGCAGATTCACACTTGAGGATTTGAGTTTTCCTGTACTTGGTCTTCTTTTCTTAAACAACCTCTGCAATAACATGATGAAAGAGATAGCTTTAGTATATTCAACAGTCAATATCACAACTGGAAAAAAATCCCTGCATAACTGTACATGGCAGTGAAGCTTTAGACTTAACAGAACAATCTCACACATAAGGGTTTTTTCTTTAAAATTATTTTGTAGAATATATTTGATCTTTCCACCTCTCTGAACACTTTTCACATTCTCCATACCCCCTAACCCACCCAACTTCATTTTCTCTCTCTCAAAAAATAAGACAATGAAAAAACAAAAAAAAAATCAAAACAAACTAAAAGATGACAGAAAACCCAAACAAAAGAAGCAGAAATCCCGCAGAAAACATGGAGTCAACCAGAACTATTCCTGGGTATGGGGCCTGCCCCAAAGTATGGTTGCTATACCCAGTGACACTCCATGCAGAAAACTCATGTTCCCTTTACAATCAGGTATCAACTGCAAGGAGCTTCTTGGTTAGGGGTGGAACTTTGTGTCCACTTCTCCTTCTCAGTGCTAGAATTTTGTCTGGTTTGTACACTTACAGGTCTTGTGCCTGAAAGTGAGAGACTTTGTGCCAGGGCAAGACAACAAAAAGCTTCTTCCATTTTGTATTCTTGCTAAGGCCATTTCAGATTTACCAGGAATTTGATCTCCTTGTTGGAAAAACCAGGAAAAATTATCCAAATCTATTATTCTGGGGGCCAGAGGTCAAGATGTCCTAGCTACCTAATCTTAGCTTCTGTTAAACTACCTGCTTGTACAGAACACTCTCTCCAGCTAACCACTTAATTTGTCTCCTGGTGAATGAGGGTCCATTGTATTGGGAAGTTCTCAAACTGCACATTTGTGACTCCATGTACTTTATCTCCCTGCCTATTATGTGGATTTATTAAGTAAAGAAGACCAACCAAAGGACCAGAAGCCCTACTACAATCCTGATGCCTCCATGAACTCAAATAAAGACCCAGTGACTGACTCCTGTGGGCTCACATTAAGTCAGAGGTACCCCTGTTTGATTCTTAAAGCCTGTCTATTACGTCTGTAAGAGGAAAGGGGAAATCAGAAGTGAGGCTTTGGAAAAGCCACACAGAAGAGTGTGCAAACAGGAGACCATGGGTGTTTTCTCCTGTGTCTTGTGTCCACCTTCTCTCTGTAGCTGCAGTGCAGCCTCTCTAGAGCTGCAGTGCATCACCCTGTCTAGAGCTGCAGTGTAACATCCTCTCTAGAGCTGCAGTGCATCATCCTCTCCAGAGCTGCAGTGCATCAACCTCTAGAGCTGCAGTGCATCAGTCTCTTTACAGCTGCAGTGCATCAGCCTCTCTAGAGCTGCAGTGCATCAACCTCTAGAAGTGCAGTACATTTATACCTAGAGCTGCAGTGCAGTGGCCTCTCAGCTCCGAGAGGGGAAAAATCCCTCACACCTTCAGCTTTTCTTTTCCTCCCACTCTTCCTCTCCATCTTGGGGAAACCCCTCTTCTTTCTTCCAACTTCTCCCACCTGAGCCTGGTCCTACTGTCGCATATCTCTCGTGGTGTTGGGATCTATGCACTCTGGGGACTGATATTTGGGACTGCTGTTATGCACAACCTACTGCAGGTAGGGCAGCATGCTTACATCACAACTGCCGTGATGCATGCTGAAGTTAGCATTATCAGCACTCTGTGCTGCCTTTGTCCTTTCTGATTTGGCATGGAGTATTCAGTTTCTTGGGGCTCATGACCTCAGCTTTTTATCTCATGAGCTAAACATTAGTCTTTACTGTGGGTGCCCAGGTCCAATGCCTGAGCTTTGTGTCTTAGGACCCTTGAGGACTGTTTAATTTTCAGTTATATTAGCCTCCTTTAGGTGCTTCACCTATTCCTTTTGCCTCATGGGAACATTTTACACTCAGCTGCTGTCACCTGATACTTGAGAGTGCATGTGTTGGGTACTTTGATGAATACAGGAAATACTGGCCAAGGATTCAGAATTTCCCAAAAAGCCTTGTTTTAGGAATTTTGCTATCAGAACTGTGGTATAGGGTGACTGCAATGCCAATGAGTCCATCTGACTTGGCTCAGATGGAGCAGCCTTCTATAAGATTCTAAACCAGTGGTTCTCAACCTTCCTAATGCTTCAAACCTTTAACACAGCTACTCATGTTGAGGTGCCCCCACACACCATAAAATTATTTCATTGCTGCTTCATAACTGTAATTTTGCTTTGTTATGAGTGGTAATGGAAATATCTGACATGCAGGATATCTGATAAGCAACCCAAAGTGGTTCACAACCCACAGGTTGAGAACCACTGTTCTAAACAAAGGTGACAGTAGACAGCACAGGGTCTGATGTGGGAAAGAAGTAGTATGGCAGGGTAGGACAGATTGAGAAGGGAAGGGTTTACAAGGCACACATTAAGTGGTTCAAGGCCAGAGCAAAAAGGATTGAAGTTGACTAGAGAGAGAAGGACAGAAACAGATAACAGAACCTGGCAAATCCAATGAGGTGACTTCCATATCCCAAATTTTTCAATGAATGTTCAAGTAACCTTCATCAAAATTCTGCCAGGAAGTAGGGGTTCCATTCAGATGAGATCTTCATATGATGTCATATAGCAGAGAGACCCAGTCATCACCAAGAAAAACCTTCCAAGCACATGGAATCTGGGAATAATGCCCACACAAGTTAAAGCTAAAAAAGTCTTTGCACCTAGGAGGAGACTTTTGAAAGAAGCTCAGGACTCTAACCGTCATTAGAGTCAGCCTCAGAGTAGACTCAAACCTCGGGAATTAAGTCCATCCTAACCAGCATTCATACAAACTGTCTGAAGCAATGCTTCTGCAATATGATTCATAAGTAGATGTCAAGTATATATGTCAGGAGTGAAGGCTCAACACTGAAGAATGAATACCTGGGGTCCCAGATGAGAGGTCCAGGAGCTCATGGATGTCAATGTTACAGCATCACAACTATGAAAGAAAAACATTTACTGAACTTTTCAACAGTAGAAAGGGAGACTGTTCCAGGGGAGCTTCAAGACAGGTATAGGGAAAGGAGCTAAGCTCAGATTCAGGTGTGGGCCACAGTCAAGACATCTTGTAGTCAAGTCTCTTCTTTGGCCTATACACTGACCTACTAGGTCTGTGGCCCTGACTGTGGAGGAGAAAGACAAGTTTAGCCACTTCTTCAGTGATGGCATGCATTTAGGGCCAAAACTGAGGTCATTGTCTTTAAAATGAAGCCTTGTTGAGAATACAGAGATGGCTCTGTGGTTAAGAGTACTTTGTGCTCGTGCAGAGGACCTGGGTTCAGATATCATTACCCACATGGTGGCTCACAACTATCCATAAGCCCATTTCCTGGGTATCTGTTACCCTCTTTTGACCTCCATAGACACCAGAAAGTTACATAATGCACATAGTTACATGCAGGTAGAAGAGTCATACACATAAACTTAAATAAATAAATCTAAGAAAATAAATAAATGGCAGCCTGGGAATGTGGCAATTCCCAGATTCAGAGCAGGGGTAGAGTAGTGGATGGAAACCTATTCACATAAATCCTTTGTAGGAAGGCATACTTCTGGCTAAATAAAGATAATAAGACTTTGTCTAAGTCAGGTCAGGGTGCCCAGACTTCTGCTGGTTGTGTGCAAGGATGAGGATGCAGAGCAGACATTGGGAGTGCTAGGCTATGCAGGACAGCTCAACTGACTGAGCAGGAGCTTTGCTAAACACAGACAGGGCAGACACAAAGTCCTAAGTTCAGAGTCCAGGCTCAGAGCTTAGGAGAGACCGGAGAGGCTCCTCCCCTCCATGACCTCAGGGTAGATAGCAGGGGAACAAAAGCATACTACACGGTGAAAAGATAGGAAAATTCCATGAGTCTGAGGTACCAGCTCTGTCTACTTGAGACAGGAGGCATAAGGGAAAGCCGAGGGACCACGACCCTTTGTGAAGGGAGAGGAGAAGCTGAGAATGTAAAGGAGTAAGTTGAAGAAAGGGCTGCACCCCGGAAGGTGTGAAGGAAGGCATGGAAAGGGGCACAAGGCAGGCAGGGAGGCAAATGACAAGACTCAGAGCATGGTGTCTGAAGCATGAAATGAGCCAAGGAGTGGAGAATGAGGCCTGAGCACAGCCCTTGCTCAGGCCATTGAGCATGGTGCTTAACTCACAATCACATAGAGACTAGGAATACTTAGGGAAATATTCTCTCAGCTCTGGAATCACAAGGTGAAAGCATGGAAGTCCCAGGGCTTCTGGACTGACCCCAAGAATCAGAGACCCTTTGTCAACACACTCAGGAGTCCCATAAAACACTAAACGGAATGCAGAGGATTGGTGCAGACCTATGCAGTCCCTGTGATTGCTGCTACAGTCTCTTGAGAGTTCAACAAGTTGAACAAAACAGGAGCTTTGTTCAGTTGATTTGAGGGACTTGTTCTCCTGGTGTCCTCCATCCACTCTGGCTCTTATATTCTTTCTGCTTCCTCTTCTCTGGGGTTCCCTGAGCCCTGAGGGAAGGAATTTGATGGAGACAACCTGTTTAGAGCTGAGTATGAGGTGCACTGGACTTTTACAGGCAGCTTGCTTGGGCTATTTACAGTAATTCAGAAGTCCGAGGCATCCATGCTGACATAGGCTCTGGAAGCACTGTCCTAGTGCTGAGATTATGCTTTTCAGGGGAAGTAAACTGTAGTCACTGGTACACTGGTTTGTGAAGTTGAAGTAAAAGGATGTCAAACTCTACAAGTAACTCAATGAACCCTGATGGTATCCCTGTCCTGTGCCATTGGTGTTATCCCCATTTCCTGGTTAAGGAAGCTATTAACAAGATATTTTGTTCAGGGTCCCAAGCTATACGGATCTCAGGCTTTGGGATTTAGCTAAATAGATGTGACAGTGCCCATCCCATTTTCTTTTTTCTTAGCTGCTTCTTTCTTTGCCTTCTGCTCTTTCCTCCTGTGAAGTTATAATGCAGAGGTCTCCTAGAAATTATGTGGCAATCAATGAGAGGGAAAATTGTCTCCTGAGGCCCAAGTAAAAATGTTAAATACCAAGCCGGGCTGTGGTGGCACTCACCTTTAATCCCAGCAATAGGGAGACAGAGTCAGGTGGATCTCTGTGAATTTGAGGCCAGCCTGTGCTAACAGAGAGTTCCAGGAAAGGTGCAAAGCTACACAGAGAAACCAAACATGAAGAACCCCCCCCCCCAAAAAAAACAAAACAAACAAACAAAGCAAATGTTAAGTGCCTTCCATGGCTCTGCATCACCATAAAGACTCTAGCTTCCTGCATTAGCATGCTTCAGAGTCAGGGTCTCTGTCTCTTTATCTATACTAACAAATCCATGGACAGCCAAGTAGTCAGCTTTTAGAAACACACAAAATACATTATAAGGCATATGGGCATCTTTCAGGAAGAGGGGTACTGAAACTTCCTCACATTTGCCGGAGGTTAACTCAGGTATCTATTATTTTTTTCTGAAAAAGTATGGTATGCCTTATTATGTGTCTACACCCACACACATGTACAAATACAAACAAGTGAACACATACATACAAATAAAGAAAAAGAAAAATGAACCTTAAAAAAAATTGAACTGGATTTTTAATCCTGACACTCCCCCAAACTTTCAAGAGCAGGGAAAACCCTAGGGTTGTGTTAAGTGTCTGGAGAGAAGAGTAGAAACAAACATTTAGGAAGACTTATGAAATTTTATATGTGATAAAACAATAGGCCAATTTACTCTTTTTCTTCAGACACTTTTTTCTAGGTGATTTATCCCTTTTCTTGAGATGTCTCATTTGTCCAGTATTCTTCAGATTCCTTAGCCTTCATTCTCCTGAAAGACAAAAACAATATCCCTTCCCCAAGCCTAACTTTGGTGATGTCCCCTTTTGGCAAGTTACATCTGATTAAATGAAAAGCATTTGTTAGTGATATAAGTTAATTTTAACTGAATGATTATGCTGGTCGATGAACTATCACCTCTTCTAATTAAGAGGTCTCTGTTGATGAAATTGAACCTTTATTAATTTTGATGGTATCCACACTATATCTTCTCCTGTAGAAACAAAAGCAAAACCTCATCACCAATGTAACACATATCCTGGTTCCCAATCTGAGGTCACCATATCTTTAAAGTATATAGGCTGATTAAATTCTGTAGTTTTTTCTACTTCCAATATCTCTCTGCAGCTGTTGTTCCTTTCTCATTAGCACTGAGAAAATTCAAAGTTAATAGAACATTATGCAGTCTATTTCTGGGTTGTTTTGTTACCCTGTTCTGTTTAATTTGTACATTCTTTAGCGTTCTGTTTGATCTTTCTATAACTGCTTGGCCTGTAGGATTATGTAGTATGCCTGTAATATGCTTTATGTTGTAATAAGCAAAAAACTGTTTTATTGTACCAGAGACATATGCTGGAGCATTGTCAATTTTAATTTGTGCAGGTATACCCATGATGACCATAACTTATAGCAAATGCGTGATTACTGAATAAGTTTTTTAGGAACTCAGAGAAGTTGCCCATTGAAATCCTGAATAAGTATCAACAGTGTGATGTACATATTTCAATTTTCCAAATTCTACAAATTGAAACACATCTATTTATTCCTCTAAGTACCCTTTGAGTTACACCATGCTGGTAGTAGAGTCTGATTGTCGAAAGTATAAGTAGGACATTTTCTTATAATTTCCTTGGCTTGTTGCCAGATTATTGAAAAATCCTGTTTTAAAACTTTAATATTGGCCGGCGGTGGTGGCGGCGGCGGCGGCGGCGGCGGCGGCGGCGGCGGCGGCGGCGCACGCCTTTAATCCCAGCACTCGGGAGGCAGAGGCAGGCGGATCTTTGTGAGTTCGAGGCCATCCTGGGCTACCAAGTGAGTTCCAGGAAAGGCGCAAAGCTACACAGAGAAACCCTGTCTCGAAAAACCAAAAAAAAAAAAAAAAAAAAAAAACTTTAATATTGACATGATGATTTGTTTTGCAATTCTGAGGTCTTCAGCATATTTCCTATCAATGGTTTATCAGTCTCATCATTACCTTGTGCTAGAGGGCCTGGCAGATCCATATGGGATCAGATGTAAGTTATATGTAAGGGATGTTTCAGATTCCTTATTGTATTTTGTAACTGAATAAATAACAAAGTTAATTCTGACTCATGATGGGTAAATTCTTCAGTCTCATTATGTAGTACCATTCTTTCAGCATATGAGAGTCAGTAACTATGTTGGGAGGTCCCTAAAAATTCCTAAATACCATCAGAATAGCATATAATTCTGATTTTTTAAACTGAATTTTAAGGACTTTGAACATATTTTCTTAAATTTTCTGATTTGTGGCCTGCCTTTCCTTGTTTGTTTGCATCTGTATAAAATGTACGAACTCCAGATATGGGTATGTCCCATACAATGTGAGGCAGAATCCAATCAGCTCTCTTTATATGTTGAATTCTATCAGTTTTGGGATATTTGTTGCTAATCTCTCCCCAAAAATTACTGCAAACTCTTTGCAAAGATTCACTTTCTACCCATGATTTATCAATGTCATCCTTAGTTAAAGGTACTACAAAGTCTCAATTATCCTTTTACAATTAAATCAGAGATCTTTTTCACATAAGTTTTTAATTTTGCACTCTGTTTATCTGTTTGAAATATTCATTCAAACATAATATCTTCCCTCTGAATTAAAATTCCTATAGGAGAATGCTTAGAGGGTAAAATAACCAAAATGTAATCAAGCTTTGGATCCACATGATCCACATGTCCTTCCTGTACTTTCTTTTCCACCAAGGCCAATTATCTCTCAGGTTGAGCTGATAATTCTGTTGGACTATTTAAATCTTTGTCACCTTCTAAGGTTTTGAACAAATTACTCAGTTAATCATTTTTTACACCAGCAAAAGTTCATAGATGGGAAATGTCTCTGAATAATCTTTCAAAGTCATTAAGAGTCCATGATCGATCTCTCCTAATTTGCATCTTTTGTGGTCTAATTTTTTGTAGACCTACTTTATATCCTAAATAATTAATAGAATCTCCTTTTTGTATCTTTTCAGGAGCAATTTGTAATCCTGAACAAGGCAAAATTTTCTTTATTTCTGGGAATCTGTCAGGAGGAAGGGGACTGACCTTCCCCCACTTCCAACAGTGGCTAACTCAGGCACCTATTAGTTTTCCAAAAAGGTGACCTATGCCATATGTCACATGCTGAATATTATTTTAAACATTGCCTGAATATTTATGTATTTACTTTCAATCCAACAGAATAAGGGACTGCATCAGCTTCCTCAGTGATAAGAACTGAGGCAAATATTACATGTGGAATTTAACAGAGATTATAAAACTATTATAATCAGAGAAAATTATTTCTTCAGCAGTTCATTTTTCTTTTGAGGGGAGGGAGTATCTTTTGTTTGGTTTTTGACAGTGCCATTAAGTAGAATTAATGCCATTAAGTAGAATTCAAATCCAACCCCAAGATCTTGATGCTGAGCATGAAGAATAATGGCTAGCCAGCATTCAATGTACTAACAGGCACTCTTGAACTATCAGCCAATAATCTGATCATGTCCACTTAGTTCTAAGCCCATTCTCTGAACAGCAGTGGTAGGTGGAGGGTGAGGTTCACAGAAATTTTCTACATGTTCACGCAAGGGTCCTGTGGTCAGTGTGTGTTCCCACCTTTCTCCCATACTCTATTCCCCAATTATCTTGCAATGCTACACAATTCATCCTTCAGTGTCATCTTTACAACCTAGGAGGAACAGGCAGCGTGCACATACATGCAGATGCAGGCTAAAACTCATTCTACATGCATGCCCTAGAAGCAAGGTTTAACTTCACAAGACCTTTCACAACCCTGTTCACATAGGCTCCCTCAGTTCCTCATCTTTTGGGCCACACCCACCATTTTTGCACCAAAGCAAACACCACTTACCTCAGTAGGAGGTCAAATAGCCCAGATTAGTCAGTCAGGGAGGGAAAAGCCTATCATGCCCATCCGGAGAGGAGTATGTGGACGTCAACCTTGAGGAACATGGAGAAGTATGGAGCATGCGCAGAAGGACACACTGATGTCACCATTTCCTCAGGCCCTCTCTTGATGCCTTGTTGGTAGTAGAGATGACTGAACAATAGGCCTTGAGGCCGGTCATTCCTGGGGCCCCACTTCTCTCTGTGGCTTTGGCCCACTACTAGTCATGGCCCGCAAGCTCTATTGGCGATATATATACGTTGTGAGGAATGAGAATGGTGAGGAGATAGCTGAGGTCTCCACCTTAGAGGGTGCCTTGGCAATGGTGGGTGGCAAGCCTAGTGGAGGTGACGCGGGCTGCGTAACGGCACTAAATAACGGGGGCCATCAGGTCCGTGAGGGTCAGAACGACTCAGCTGAGGCTGTGATTCAGATTCCTAAACGCCATTCCTCACGAAGTCTGCAGCGAACTACATTGCAGTTCACACTGGGGCAGGTCTAGGAAATGGAAAAATTGTTCAAAGAAACCCAGTACCCAGATGCGCTTGCCAGGTATGTGTCTGGCACCAGGAGCTATCCCCAACCTCCCTGTTGTCTCAGGTTGAGATGTCCTTTTGTTCTTCCAGGCCCTGGTTTCCTATCATCCATCCCTAAGCCACTGCTGTCTTCTCCCTCGGTGGTGGGTACAGGAGGGTGCCTTGTGTAGGGGTAAAAGTCAGTATTAGCGTGTAGTGTTGACCTGAAACAAGTGTACATAGTCAACACCACTCATTTTGAGTCATAATTTAATTTCTGTAAAATATAGAGACATGAGTGTAGTGTGTCAAAATACTCACTAGTGTAAAGTTCACCAGTGTTAAAGATTTACACTTTGTTGGGTGACCTCCTCACCAGTGGCCTCGTCATCTTTTCAGGGACTGTGTACCTACCCATCAACTCCTTTTGGTTTCCATTTCCCTTCCCTTGGTGCTATTTTTTATTTAATTTAGTATAATTTGCTCACCGTATACTTTGGCATTTAATTTTAATTTTTAAGTGTGTGTTAAAATTAAAATCTTTATTATTTAGAAACTTATGTAAGAGGTAAAACCATTTCTAAAGCAAGACTAGTTCTGTGAATGAAAGTTAAATGGGGGCATGAGGAAGGATAGCAATATTAAAAAAGCGTAGAAATCATTTATGACTTTGCATTTTGTGCAAACCACTGCACACTAAACATTTGTGGTTTTCTTTCCACAGGAAAGAACTTACAGGAGCTTTGAATGTTCCTGAAGTCAAAGTGAAGGTCAGTAAATCCAAGCAAAGCCATTGAACAGTCAATCTACAGCCTTCCTCAGGTCTTGGGAAGGCTTGTCCTAAAGGTACTTTTTTTTCAGTTTAAGATTTCTTTATTTTACATAACAACTACAGTTTCCTCTCCCTCCCCATCTCCTGCTCTCATCCCTATACCACCAGATGTAGATGTAACCATTTTGTTAAATAAGAAACACAGAGCCAAATATACAGTTGAAAGCCAAGAGGTCAGAGCAATAGCTAAGAGTTGAGATTAAAAACCTTACCCTTCACTGCCACTGCTGTCCTACCTCTCTGCAAGAGAGCTACTTCCTGTCTGTCTTTTTTATAGACTTTCTATTCTGCCTTCTCAATGGTTGTAAAGCAAACCCCATGACCTCCCCATCACTGCCTGTCTGTACAGATCTCCAGGTCTTCTATGGTTGGTATTGAGATTAAAGACATGTGTCTCCATGCTGGCTGTATCCTTGAACACACAGAGATCTGCCTAGCTCTGCCTCCCAAGAGCTGGGATTAAAGACTTGTACTTACTTGATAACTTTCATGCATGCCATACCAATGTGGAAGACACATGAAGAAATTGAGAATTTATTTATTTCAAACACAGGTTCTTAGGAAACAAAGATGTAACAACATGTGGATGAAAGAGAAAAATGAATCTGCAAGTGGATCCTGTTCAAGGGGGGCACACTGGGGCTCCTCCACAATATTCAGATTGAGGTGGAGCATGTCCTAGGAGGAGCACTGCTAAATCCTGGCAGATTCTTCCCTCACCAGATCTGTTCTCTCCTCTTCCTGAACCATCTCTGCATTGAGAGGGAGAGGGATTTGTTCAGTAGGGTAATCAGGATATAATCAGAAAAGACATCCTGTGACATTAGCTGCTCTCTATAATTTAGATTGCACAGAAGAACCTGCTCTCTCCCTACTCTAATGCTGTGTGAGGCTGAGGGGCTGGGACAGAGTTCACTGCTTGCCTAGAATGTGGGAGGCCCTGGTTTCCACACCAGCACTGCAGAACAGTCCCTGGACAAATGTCCAAACGTTGCATGCCCTTCCCCCCTTCCTACAATAATTCACCCTGGGGAATGTCAGTAGGATTTTCAGGCAGATGCACCAGCATGCTTCAGATAATTATAAGGCTGGGTGTCCTTATCTGTGTGGCCTCACCAGATGCTTCAAAACAACAGAGGGACCGGTCATTTGGATTCTACGCTTTCCCATTCTTATCACACTCTCTTTAACCAAGTTTACATCAACATTGTCAGTGCTGAGTTCTGCCTTTCAACTATCTACACATCCATATTACCCCTGTAAGGATAGAATCTATGCTTGCTTTTCAGTATTTAAAACACTTTAGGATCATGGAAACCCTAGCTACACTAATTTGAATCCTTTATAGGTCATAACCCCAGAATTACTCCACAGAGAAACCCTACCCAAAGGATACCAGCATTAAAGGACTTGAATGTTCTTGTACATATGTATTTATATAAATGCTGAATGTAAAATAGACATAAAAAGTAGGAAAATGACTTTCTCCTAGTATGGTGGAGGAAAGAATCTGTAATGGATTTGTGGGAGAGCATAGCCAGAGGCACGGACATCTGGGAGAATCCAGAATGGATGTGACCAGACTGAGCCATGTGAGGACAGGAGGAGGGAGGGGGGATACAGGGTCAAAGGGAGCCAGGAGTATAGAGACCCAGATGGCTGTAGCAGGCCAGGGCAAGGAAATGTGAGTAGCTGAGGTAGATAATATGTCTTAGTGACAAGAATTTCCATCCAGGGCATCCCAAGTAGAGTGGGGAAATTGTCAGAGAGAATAATGCTCCAAATCACAGAGGAAAGGAACCCCTTGTCCTTGTGATTGGAACAGAGTGGGGGTGAGAGGAACTTCTTGGCACACAGGTGTGGCTTTTGTGATAACAGTAAACAAAGCAGGCAGCTTGAGGTGACACTTATTCAGTAGATAAGGACAGAGCAGAGAGTAGGAGAAAAGGGAGATGTCCATGTGTGTGTAGCAGGCCAGAGGAGCAGCAGGCTGAGGGTCAGAGGAACATGTCTAGAGTGTGGAGGTGCCCACATGGAGGGCATAGCAGGCCGAAGAGCAGAGAGATGGGAACAGCAGGTAGAAAGCAGATAGAGGGAAGCAGCAGCTAAGGATCAAGGCTCAAGAGTTTGGAATCAAGTGTTGTGGGTGGCAGAAGCCGGCAGAAACAAATGATCCCCACATACCTTAGGAGAGTCAGATTAGCTGCTAGGCTAGGAATGGCCGAGTTCCCCAGAAGGGAGCCCATGTATGCCATTCCCGGGTTTCAGCCCCAGATAAATGAAAAAATAAATAAATAAAAAAGGAAAGGAACATGACTGGTTCAGGGTTTCATCACCAGAAGAATGAAAATAGAAATAAGGAGGAAAGGAACATGTCCCACCCTGGGTTTCAGCAACAGAAGAATGAAAAAAGAAATAAGGAGGAAAGTGACATGATTGGTCAAAGGTATGAAGGAGAAGGTTTCTTATAGATATGTGGGAGAGCATAGGTATGATGGAGAAGGTTCCTTATAGATATATGGGAGAGCATAGGTATGATGGAGAAGGTTCCTTATAGGTATATGGGAGAGTAAAAGTATGATGGAGAAGGTTCCTTATAGATATGTGGGAGAACATAGGTGTGATGGAGAAGGTTCCTTATAGATATATGGGAGAACATAGGTGTGATGGAGAAGGTTCCTTATAGATATATGGGAGAGCATAGACAGAGGCAGGGACATCTGGGAGAGTCCAGACTCGACATGACAACACTCAGGTGTCCCATGGGGATAGTCGGGAAGGTAATGGAGAGGGGAGAGATGGGAAACAGGTGCAGCATCCAGGAGACCCAAAGAGAGTAGATGAGAGGCCTGTGACCAAAATGGTTTCACTTTACATGGAACAACAGCTGGGAAGGGCAGCCAGGCCCCCGGGCTGGACAAGTTTAGGATGAGGGTGGGGCATGCCAGCCATGATGGCCCTGTAACAGGTAGGGAGAGACCTTGGGTGCAGGGAGAACCTGGTGGCCAGGTCCATTTTTATATGTTAAATACGCACCTTAGCCATGTGTTCCAGGTTTGAAACCTGAGAAATACAACTCTTAACATATACCATGTGTACACATTTTGTAAGTTACAGCACATATACTCATAGTTGATGGACAGGATACTGTATGTGTAATACTTATGCGTGTAAGGAATGATAATGACTTTGTACTAATCCATGTTCCATTAGAAAGTTGGGTTCCATTTGAAATGTGCCCCTTATGTTACACCCTCCCAACCATCACAGGTGTGCATAGAAATCTCTGGTTTTTTGGTTAATTAACTAATTACAAAAAGAGCTATTAGAACTGCAGGCTTAGCTGTGTATAGAGCTGCATCATGGCTGGACAACCCTCAGGAATTCTAATTATATTATAGAGCAAACATCTCAACGTATAAATGTGAATACCAGGCCTAGAAATAAAGCCTTGTCAAATAATGCTGGATATTAGCTAAATTAAACAGATCATTGTTTTTGAGTTATTATTCAGCCTTTCATTGAAAGGGGAGGCATAGATCATTGCTACTTTTAACTGAAAGGGCTTGAGATCCAGAAGGTAAGGATTGACCCTGCGTGGTGGTTATGCTCAGAGTGCTCTCTGCAGGTGGAAAGCTCTTTAAGTGCATGGTAAACCCAGCAGAAAGACAGAACTTCAGAGTCCCTGACAGTGGGGTCTCCGACTTAGTAAGTCCAAATACCCAAAGGAAGTCATAGAAACAGAGCCCTGTGATTTCAGGAGGAAATGGTGTGTGGATTTGGGCTATCTGGGTGAAGTGATGTTTACAAAGTATCTTCAAAGAACAGCAGAAAGTCATTCCTCCTAAAGTGTCAATGAAAGCTCTTTGCCTTAGACACAGATGCCAGCCAGTCATGAGTAGTCAGCCAATAGAAACACAGATCCCTTTTCACACATATTTACCTGGTCTCCCCACAGTCTCTGTCCATGTTTTATGGAGGTGCCCCTCATAGACACACAACTGTTCCCTTGCATAGCAATGTAAGCTACAGAAAAGCAGAGCCTCATCTAATTGATAGGAAGGCCAGTCAGAACCTGAGTCAGGCATGTGGTCACCTAGAGCCTGGGTCATCTAGCCCTGTACCTGGATACACATTTTGTGTAGCATTTTCCTCCAAGATAAGGCATTCCATTTGGAGGAAAGCTCCTGAAGACACAAGACATTCCAAATGGAAGTGAAACATTTCATAATGAGGAGGAGATCGTTAAGACACAGAAAGTAAAAGGCTGGATAGCTCCAACTGGGCTTAGTAGACGTTTGTTCATTATTCCTCCCATCTCCCCAGGAAGAGTGTCAACAGCACATCTCAGTTCCACATAACCGGGGAGCACAGGATGCGAATCCACAGAATCCTGAGACACAAGATGCCGTCTGCAGGTTCAGTTCATGGAGCATGGGCCCCAGTGAGAAGACTGAAGTCACTGGATGTGGCAGCCAGGTACTGGAGCAGGTCAGTTGATAACACTTTGTACCTGGAAGATTGGTGGCAAGGGCCCGAATGGAACTCAGTAAGTCATCTCTTGCTGGAACATCCAATGTGGAGCCTCAGGACCCTTCCTCCTGATGCCTCCAGGGCCCAAGTGACCCATCTCTCTCTCTCTCTCTCTCTCTCTCTCTCTCTCTCTCTCTCTCTCTCTCTCTCTCTCTCTCCTTCTCCAAGTGTGGTCCCTTGGGGATTATCCTAAGATAAAGATGATTGCAAATACCATCCAGAAGTCAGGTAGGGCAGAGGCCCTGTTCGTAGTGGCAGCTGGAGCACTGTGTGTGTGTGTGTGTGTGTGTGTGTGTTGGGGGCTGGGGGAAGGACAGAGGCGGGGGCCTCATTGGTTTGGGAACTCTTCTTCCTACAGAGAAACAGTGGAAGCCAGAAGCAGCCAGGGACTCAGGCTCCCTGGAGACAATCTGAGGCCCCTGGAAACCACTGCTTTCACTCCATCCTTACAAGACTGAGAACAGTTTTCAGACTGTACCAAAACCCCATGGGACTGTAGAATAAGAACTGAGCTCAATGCAGCCTACACAGCCTGGATGCATGGGCTGTGCTCAGACTTCATTCCTCCTCCTAGAGTCCCTTCCTGCTCTTCCTGAAGAAAGAACAACGGGATCCAAGGCAGCTGGGACTGTCATCTTGCACATCACCATGTACATCATATCTCCTGGTGAGCTCAGGGTGTATTTTCTTTGCAGTAGGTGATGGTTATTACAGAGACCCACAGTTGGTCCATGTGCAGCAGCACACAAGAGAAGGTGGAGCACTCAGGTCTAATGGGACATCTCTGTCATACCCCTTGCTCACAGGCATAGGGACTATGAGGATGACTGGTGGAAGATTCTTAAAGCCAGGGGAACTAGTTATCGGTACTGATATACTATTTGCTAGACCTGAAAAGGGGAGACCTCAGGTTCAGGGCCATAGATGCTGCCCTAGTGAATTTCTACTACAGCAAGTGCTTACAAATCAGCATGCTAGGAGACATCATAGAGACTCAAAAGCAAACTAGCATGTACTGGCAGCAGGCAGGGTCCCTGGAGCACTCACATTCCCAGAGACTGAAAATAGACTAAGGATTGCAATGGCAGGAGAGCACGGTATTGGGACAACACCATACAGTAAGTTTGGGGCTGTACACCTAGGCCATAGCTCTCCATATTACCAAGATGGACTTTGTGTATTTGGACCTGCAGCTTCACATACGCAAAAAAGCAGTACTACTCTATGCACATAATGAGTTTTTAAGAATATTGCTAGAGGCTCAACCTTGTTTACAAATTAGAGCTGCTATGAAGCAAAGGTCTCTGAAATCTTGAATAGTGAGGGTTCTCCATGGCAGGTGACAAAATGTAGGGAGAAGGCATATTATTCAAGATCTCTGAGCAGGCAAGGGTGAGACCATATGCTCCCTGAGCTGGAATGGAAGAAATGAGTCAGAAACCTCCATGTGGTCTGGATGGATGGATTCTCCTCTCCCTCTCAAGCATCAGGACTCTGGTCAGTGTGGCCCCTAATGCCCTGGATGTCCACAGAGAGGGTGCAAACCACACATCATGTACCCCTTCCTCCCACTGTCAAACCTGGGACAAGTCTCTGGGAAGTTTCCAGCTGGGTCCAGGGTGGGACTTACTGGAGTATGGGTGTGAACAGCCATGACTAGAAACACAGTGTCCTGTGCTGGGGACTTGCCCCACCTGACTTTATATATAATTGTTCCACGGAGATGGGAATGAGTTGACCAGGCCATGATCAGGGGTCACAGAACGATGTGGAGTCAGCATGAAGCAGCATAGCATCTGGAAATCTTCCTCACTTGGAAAGGCACAGTGACCACAGCTTGCCACTGTCTCCTCCTGCCATAAATGCCACTTCTGGAATAGGCTACTGTTGTTCAAATACTTATACCCACATATTAGTAACCTCAAAAACCATGAAACCAACATGCTTAGAATCCACCTCTTTATTGCTGAGATAGTTGCAGGAAAGAAAAGGATGTCATGGCCAGCATGTGTGGTCAAGAAAGTGGGGGCAGGGCCAGGCCCCGTAAATCTTGCTCTTGGAAAGAGGTGGCACTCATGTGCTGCTCCAAAATCTTCCGGGATTGTTGTTCTGGGGAGCAGGTGGTGGCTCAATCAGCACCACCAGTCTATTGCTTCTCCTGAAACTGGCTCTCCTGGTCCTAAACCATTCCTACAAGCAGAAGAAAGGGTTGCTTTAGTACACTGAACTGTACCAACACTGAAGAATTCATGCTGTAACCATGTATACTGGCTCAATTTTACTAACATTTTAGATCGTATATAGAACCCATCCCTGGGCCAATGTGTGCTAGGTATGTGCTCCAGGACAGAGCCACTCCCCTTGTAAAGCACGACATTTCTGATTGCCCAGAAACTGTTTGTTTATAGACCTAACCCCAAGAACGGTTGAAGACATACCTCAACTGTGTACTGATTATTCAGAATGCTAGAAGCAACAGATTTCATTCTCATTGAAACAACCAAAACACCCCCATGAATCCCCTGAGTACATGTAGCACCACACCGAGTTCTTCAGTTATGGGAAAGACCCAGAATATTGCCTCTTCTCTCCATTGATATTTTTAATGCATTCTTTCATGTAGCTCATGGGTTGTTCCTGATCCCTGATGTGTGTTGAAAAAAAAAAGTTTCAAAAAGAGTTCTTTTGGAACCCAGGAGAACTATCTCAAGGTCCAAAGCTGTCTGTGAAAGGCCCCATGGTGACAGCCTTTTTTGAGTATCCAGAATGTACATTTTATGAGACAAAGGGCACTTCTTCCTGTTCTATGCTTCCTCCCTAGCCTCCAAGCATACTGTCTATAGGCCTGTTCCCTTGTGGGCATGTGGTCTAGAAAAGCCAGTGCTGATTGTAATGCTGAGCAGAGTTCATATTCATAACCAACAAAAGACAGGTAAAAAGGGCTTTGAGCCGTTTGAGCTTCCTGGTCCCAGTATTGGTTCAGAACTAAGCCAGGCATGTGACATTTACAGACTAGAACAAGAAGTCTGAGAAAAGGTTTTCTGAGACATGCAGAATGAAAGAGTTGAAGGTGGGCAAGAACATGGTCTCTTCACTTAAATGAGGCATGCTGGCTGCACAGCCTTCAGAAGGTCATGGAGAACACACTATGTTCCCAGAGGGTTAGACAAAGCACCTTGGTATCTTACGTTTTCAGGTGTCCAGGTTGGCATTTTCTGCCTGAGAAAATGGAATTCTTTTGTCTTCTTGAGCCTAGCCTGGCTGTGGTCTGGTCTGGCATCTTTGGGATGCAACTTCAGGGTCCCACTCTGCTGCTACTCTTCTAGACAGCAACATCACAAGATGTGGAGCCCTCCCAAAATATTATTATTATTATTTTTAGAATACTGACCATCATATCGTCTTCTGTCACACCGATCCATCTTGCATGATCTTTCCTGAAGTGAAAAGATTCCCACATTTAGGTTTTGTGGTGGACATAATGTATATAAGGACATGTCCTGTTTGCTTTTAAATGTTTTTGTCCAAACTCATATGTGCGCACACATGTACACACACACACACACACACACACACACACACACACACACACACACACACTATTTCTCACACCTAGTTTGAGACATATTTTAGTAACAGGTTTCTTTTAGGGACCAAAGTTAAACGGTAATCCCTCAAACACTGGTACCTGGTTGATGTAGGTAAACTAAAGCTTCATTAAGAGAGCCTCCATGATGAAAAGTGTTAGCCAAATTTTAATCTGAGATGGAATCCCTCCTGCATTTTTCCAGCCACACTTCAGGCTTCTCACTCATTCTTACAGAGACTCATTTAGAACAAGCACTGTCTAAATTTCCAACTCACTCACGCACCAGTTAAACAAGCAACAAAACACATTCTTCCCAGTTGAACTAGGGCCGGTCCCCCTACTCCAGAGTCCAATTTCTGCTGGATGTTCCAGACATGGTGGCTTTGTTTCTAGAGGAAATCAGGGGTTCAGGGAGCACCAAAGGACAGCCTGGATGCACTGCCTGAAAACCAGGTGCCTAGCAGAGCGTTCTGCTTACCTTGCCCGCAAGCTGGGGTAGGGAATTGCTTGGAAAAGATGCTCCAGGCCCAGCAGCTGAGACTGGGTTATTCTGGTGCAGGTATGGAAAGGCAGCTTGTCCCCAGCCTGAAGAATCTTGGAGCCCTCAGGCATTGCTGCCTCTTGCTGAGGCTGCTGTTGAACACTGCCGCCATGGTCACCTTCCAAGTGGATCCCCTTGTCCATGGGGCCAGAACTACCATCGCCAGCACCTCCTTCTTCCATTTCTTCTTCTTCGTTTTCTCCCTCCTCTGCCACTCTTACGGCTTCCTGAGCAAGACCGGACTGAGCAAGCTCTTCTTGAGCAGGCTTGATTGGGGCAAGTTCCCTCAGAGCACGCTTGCCCTGATCAAGCTCACCCTGAGCAAGCTCGCTCTGTACAAGCCCTTTCTTGCCTCCTTCCTCCCCAGCCGTCAGGACCATTGCATTCCCACCTGCAAGAAAAACACAAAGATAAAGATCTGAGCTAAGTGGCCCATGGATCATTGGAAAGCCTGGAGACGGGCCACAGCAGAGCAGGGTAACTGAATTCCCTTGTTACTGGCCTTTCCACAAGATTTGCTTCCCGGACTTTGCCCAAGTCCAGTCAGAATCATTTTACTGACCATGCTGATGTTCCTGTCCCACATCAGCTCCTGGACTCAGCATCCTGTTGAAACTGTGGCAGGAGCCCTGGCGAGTCTCTGTGCCTGTAATCTTTCGATCAGACCCGAGTTCCAAAGCTGTAAAAGCCGCGTCCTTAGAGTCGGGCGCCAGAGGTACAGCTCTGACTCTTGACCCGGAAGGCTTGTCTTCTGGAGACTCAACCTAATTATAATGTGTCCAATCAAACGTTCTGGCCTGCACAGGCTCAGTGGCTGTGGGCTTGTCCTCTGAGGTGCCTATCCAGAAGCAGTTTAGGGCTTCAAAGAGCAGGGAGTATTTTTTAAAAAAGGCAGTGAGTGTGTGTGGTGGGTGTATGCAACCTGCAGGTCCACTTTGCTGCTTAGCTGACACCTATCATTTTGGGTAAGGCTGGACTGTTCAAATTTAGTCACACGGAGTAACACAAAGACCTTCTCAAACTCAGCAGGCCCTTGAGCCCAGATAAATCATTTTATTAAATTATGGAAATGTCCTTCAAACAAAATGCCCCAATCTTGGTTGTGCTGTCTTGAAGAGCCCTGTATGATGGCAAATATGTGGGTAGGCCAGGGCAAGATCCTCCTGAGAGACTGTGCTCCCAACAGGGCTGAATTCCACTGGTATTCACAAGATCATTATGATGGAGACTTTGCTCTAACTAGCTGTGCTTTCCCAAGGTCCTAGGGTGATCCAGATACCTGAGGGCATCAAAGATTGACCCTAGGCACTGGCTCCAAACCTGTCTCACAACTGTGAAGGTGAAAGACAGGAAGAGTAAGCAATTCTGGATTCAGCTCTACAATCATTTCAAGAAGGGGCAGAACTGAGGAAAAGTTAGAGAGACTCCCCACAGTAGGTGACATTCCCAAAATTTAAAAGAGCCACTGAGCTCTGTCATTTCGTGGTTTTTGTTTTTAATAGGATCATGGCAGAGTCTGGACAATGGCTGAGGTAATTGTTAGGAGATGGATTAGTTCTCTGGGATAGCATAGGCTGAGACTCTGGAGGCCCAGGGTCCAACATGGTCTAGCACACACCAAGGAGATGATCATGCTCTGTTCACCTATTGCCCACCTAGTCAGGGGTGGCTCAACCCCCTCCCACCACAGTCCCCTTTGTCCATCCCTGACTAGGGCTTTATGAGTTGTGGGCCTTGACTGTCTGGTCACCATTAGACACTGGGTGGTCTTCTGTCCTCTGACTTTTCAGCTGTCCCAGGTGCTTTTAATTATCCTCAGCTATCTTTCTTCTCAGTCACCAAGAAGCAGCTGCAACTGTCCTTCCTCTCCTCCTTATCTCGTGGGTCATTGTGAAATGCTTCCCTGAAACACTGAAATGGGAGGCTTTCTTAGACACAGACCTTACTCACTCTCACAATTAACTGCTGGAGAAGCTAGGCTATTTAAGGAGGCAATAGTGCCAGGTGTGCTTTCCTGAAGAACTTGGTGGCCTGGTTGGACTGCCCACACTAGCTGGGAGCCCTGTCTTTATCAGTGTGAGGCAGCTTGACTGTCCTACTGATCGCAGAAATATTTTGTGTCTCATCTTTAGTGTTCCTGGCTTGGCTGTTTCAAACCAACCCTCCTTTTAGCCCTAGTATCCATGCAACATATGCAAGCAACTTGCAAATTTGAACGTGAGTGCTTTTTCCTCACTAAGGACAGAGACCTAGCTCCTGCATCCATATCAACCCCGGATTCTGAGATAAATTTCCCAATGTGCTGTTTTCAGCGTTGGTGTGAAGCAGGTAAGCATTCATGCATTCAGGGTGACCCAGGGACTGTTCATTTCCTCCCTTTTCTAAAGAGCTCACAGGACACTGGGTGTATTCTTTTATTTCTGGCAGTTTCCTCCCAGGGCTTAGCAGAGAGTGATGCAGAGGAATATTCCTCTCTCATGGGTGACTCAGCACCCTAAAAGATGGATGCTTGCTGTGTAACCCAGAGGAGCTGTGGGGTGCACTATGGGAGTACATAACACAGGTAAACACCAAGGCCTGCAATGTTCCAATCTGTTATCTGTGTGAGTGTGGAAACCAGCACCCGTCTCTGCCTTTATCCTTGATCCTCATGACTCTGCTGTCCCCATTTTGGACCTGGGGAAGGGGCTCTCCTCTGCTGACTCCTTAGGATGTCTACTGCTTGCCTGCTGATATCTACATATCCTTGCCCATTCCTACATATCCCTGCAATGACAGGAAACCTGTACCCATAAGCAGCTTTTGCTGTAGAAAGCAGTGATTCATGAGCTCAATTACTGCTTTGTGTGATTTTTTTTATAAGTTATCTTTTGTGAGGGATTCTCCAGGATTGAAATGCATTAATGAAATCTTGTGGCTCTTTCTTGTTTAGTTACATGCTCAATGCTTTAGGTCAGTGATTCTCAACCTTCCTAATGCTGTGGCCCTTTAATGTAGTTGCCCATGCTGTGGTGACCCCAACCATTTTTGTTGTTGCTTCCTAATTGTAATTTTGCTACTGTTATGAGTAATAATATGATATCTTTCTTTTCCAATAGTCTTAGTAAAGGTCTTTAGACCCCAAAGGTAAAAGGGGCTGCATCCCACAAGTAAAGAACCAATGCTTTAGGTTAAGGTATGTGATTGTGGAGTTCCTGCACTATTTTCCCATGGGACTCTGCTCATCATAGTTATTAGATGGGAATCCTACCTGCACACAGATTTTCCTGAGGAATGACTTGATCAGCATGTACCGATGCCACATACAGGTGCATTCACTGACACAATATTCACATGCAGAAACGTCTGTAGCCAAAGCCCTTCCATCCCATTGGCCCATCCCCTAGAAAGAAGCTAATGTTCAGAATGTAAAAGTAGTTCCAGAAATATGGAAAGCATAAAAGGAAGATGGTTTACAACATTTCATAAAGCTAGTTAGAGCGGGGAAGGGAAACACAAATGAATTGTAAGTCTGTTTTATTGATGAATACAAGTTTTAAAACAAAAATAAAACTTGAATAACTGCCTAACTAAAACCCAAGACAATGTTAAATTTACCTTAAGAGTGTTAAGACATTATTCGTAATAGCCAGAACCTGGAAATCACCTAGATGCCTGTCAACTGAAGAATGGATTAAGAAAATGTAATACTTATACATAATGGAGTCAGAGAAAAACAATGACATCACAAATTTGAAGGCAAATAGATGTAACTAGAAAATATCATCCTGAGTGAGGCAACACAGACTCAGAAGGACAAACATAGCTCTCTGAACAGATGAAGTCAGGATTCTTCTGTATTCCAAAATCTAATCAATATTTATATGTATTATTCAGCTTTTTTTGGCTTAAAAGGGCTTATTGGGAAATGTTATCATTTTTACTATTTTCTACAGAGAAAGTATTTTCCAGTTCCAAATAACTCTCGACTTTTGAATGTAAACTTTTTATTTTAAAAAATGTTATTTTTGTTACCAAAAAAAGAGTGTTCAGACAATTCAAATTAGCAATTTTAGAAGCAATTGATCAGCTCTAAGAAGAAACATAATTGTGGGATCAGGATCTATACCTGGTGACTGTGTGGCTTTTTGGAGCTCATTACCTATGATGGGACACCTTGCACAGCCTTGGTACAGAGGGGAGGGGCTTGGACCTTCCTCAACTGAATGTACCAGGCTCTGCTGACTCCCCATGGGAGCCTTACCTTTTTGGAGGTGGGGATAGGGAGGTGGGTTGGGGGGAATGCTGACTGAAGCGTGAGGAGACAAGAGAATGGGATCTGTGGTTGGTATGTAAAATTAATAAAAATTTCTTAAAGAAAAAAAGAAACATAATTGACAGAATGAATTCTTTGATGAGCTTATATCTGCATATGACATCATGTCACATACAGAAAGAATAATAAATGGGGAAGCTTTCCTAGGTTTGAGTCATCTTCATCACACCCGTGGTCAGCATTGTTAGGGACACCTGACAATCGGTGAGCCAGCTGTGCCAAGGTTGGCTCTCCCATGAGGCCTTTGTTGCTCACAGGACAGGATACACTGACCCCTGCACTGCCCACTTAGTCACAGCTCACTATGTCCTTTCTCTGCTCAGCACTCCATGGTCTGAGCTTTCAAGTCATCAAGTGATAATCATGTCTTCGGCAGGAAAGTCAGAGGCTGCCACCTAACTCATCTGAACTGCTTCTCTTTCTCTCTCTCTCTCTCTCTCTCTCCCTCTCTCTCTCTCTCTCTCTCACACACACACACACACACACACACACACACACACACCGAGAGAGAGAGAGAGAGAGAGAGAGAGAGAGAGAGAGAGAGAGAGAGAGAGAGAGAGAGAGTATACCGGTGTGTTATGCAGAAATAATGAAGAGTGAGCCCCTCACTGAACCAGGAAAGGAGTGGACAGGTCAGGGATTCTCCCTTCAGTCTTTCAACCAGCCACATGACTTTGGAGTGTTCTTACTGAACCCCTCTGGTATGCTGTATCCCAACAATAGGCCCTGAGCATTCTTGGTGTATCCAGGCCATAGGTCCCATCCCTGGTTACAGGACTCACCCTACAAGGACTCAGTAAGGACTCTTCCTGCTGTTTGTTAGAGACACATGGTGGAGAGAGACAAGGGTTTATATAGAGGGAGGCCAGGACAGAGAGCTGGGTGGGCAGACATCTAGAAGGATAGTATCCTGAGGAAGGAGAGGGTGGGGTGGCTGAAATGAGCTCCAGGGAAGGGTAGCTCTGATAGAGATGATAGAGGTATGGCCAGTTGATGGTCTGGAGACAAGCTGAAGCAATTTTCCAGTGGAAAGGAGTCAACGTTGGGGAGAAAGATGTATTAATTATGAGCTTCACCAGGCAGCAGTGGCACATGCCTTTAATCCCAGAACTGGAGAAGCAGAACAAGGCAGTTCTCTATGAGTTCGAGGCCAGCCTGCACTACAGAGCGAGATCCAGGAAAGACACCAAAACTACACAGAGAAACCCTGTCTTGAAAAACCAAACAAAAAATTATGAGCCCCAAGAATGAGGTTGAAGATGGGGTTCCCCAGCAGTGCCCAGGAGAGAGGCCACTGAGAAGTCAGAAGACTGTGTGGCCCGATGAGAGATGCTGTGAGCGTGATTGACTATGCATCAGTACAGAAGTGAGGCAGGCTGCAGGACAGTGGTGGGGATTTCTCATGTAAGTCAGCCTGGCCAACCAGGGTCCAGTGTACAGAAGGAAACCTGGGTCCTTGTAAAATCTCCAGGATCCTAAAAGTGCCTTTGTGGGGCTCAAAGACCAGTAAAAATGGTGCTGCTGTGTAGATACCTTACCACATAAATTCCCCTGGTGCTCTCTGAGAGGGGCCTGTTCTTCCTGGATGCAAGCTTAGGCTGGAATAACAAGCTCTCAGATATCCCCTGGTGGGGTGGTAAGAATGTTCAACTTCTTCAGTGACCCCCATGGAGAATGAAGAACACTTACTAGTAGAAAGTGTTTATAATGACTTAGTGTGCTCCCATATAGGAGGGAATGCAGCCCACCAATGTCCCTGTTCCAACTCCAGTGTTCCTGGGCCTCTCCACAAGGCTGAGAGGGTGGGTACTCTCCTGGCTACCGGATAACAGCAGTGTGCCAATATTTTGCTAAGTAAGTGAATGACTGAGGGGTTGGACTTAGGGTTTCTGGCAGGAAAAAAGCACAGGTACACACAGGATCCCTAGCACAACCTTCTCACCAAGCTTCAAGGAGGTCAGTGCACTAAGGATCTACGCTCTCCTCCCACAGCTTGCACTACTGGAGGAACCTTCTGGTGTCCACAGCTCTACAAGCTGTTAACTCCCTTCCTGGGCCCATTTGTCTGTCCTGAAGCAGCAGTGGGTTCCCCCAGTCCCTGCTGTGACCACCCCCAACATCAGTCAGCTGGATCATGATGTTTTACCACTCCATTTCCCTGAGGTGGTCTATTCTTACCTTTATTCCTTGTTTTTCCCTCCCTTCAGGAATAAAGTGGACAGTCAGTGAAGGGTAAAAACAAAGCAAGACCCAAGAGTGGACACTTGACTAGGGAAGAAGAAAGAGGAAGGTAAGTGATGGAGAGATGTTGGTAGTGTTTCAGCACTAAGTTTTCAGCAGGCTTCAGGGTGCCTAGCCAAGTACCATCAACCAGTGTCCCAGTAGCAGGGGTCTCGATATGTCAACTGGGAAGAGTCCCTTGCAGAGCAAGTCTGCAGAGAGCAGGCCACTGAGGAGCACATGTGGAAGATCTCCCAAGAAGGCATGTCTCAAAGGCTGGAGGAGTTGCCTTGCCTGTGGCTGAAACACCAAGTCTCCAAAGCTGTGGCCCAAACTGGATCTCAAAGCAAAAGCAATGACTCTGAGACAGTAGTGGGAACTGGAAAAAACTCCCCTTATCTGAGGATGATCTCCAGTGAGTCTCCCTCCAACAGGCCTAGCAGGCCTGGGGAGCAATCTTCTCTAATGTCCTTCTAGGAGCCAAGATCCCTGTCAGAGCCAAGAGCTGGTTGAGAACTAGATTCCAGTTGAGGGTTGGATTCTGAAGTCTCTCCAGACCAGAGAGGAGCCAGCTGCCACTCAGAGTCCAACAAAGAACCTGTGTGGGGTTTTGTTGCATTGTTGTTGTTGGTTTGGTTTTTTGTTTGTTTGGTTGGTTGGTTGGATTTTTTTTGTTGTTTTGTTTTTGAAACCTGCTTTTTGTGCAGCCCTAGATGCCCTGGAACTCACTCTATATACCAGGCTGACCTCAAACTCACAGAGATCAGCCTGCCTCTGCCCCCAAGGGCTGGGAATAAAGGCGTGCTCCACCACAGTGCAGTCTGTTTGTTTTCTATAGGTGTGGGAATGGGCTCAGATTGTTCAGAAGGGACCCATCAAAGATATGTGTGTGGGTTTTCCCTTCTCCCTTTTGTTCCCTGGCCAGTTTAGGGTTATTGTTTGTTTGTTTTGTGTGTTCCTGATTGCCACAATCTTCCCCTGGGCATTGCAATTGACTCACTCTGTGAGCTGTTAATCACAGCCTGCTACTGTTGGTAGCCTGATGCCTTGAAGTGTGGCTTCCTTCAATGGTGTCTAGCCTCAGCTGCTGCTGCTGAACCCAGATCTCTGTTGGGGGTCCTCCTGCTACTGGAAAATAACCCTTGGGGGTCAGTTTTACTCCTATTGATCACAGAATCACCCATGGTAAACCAAATACACGGCTCCACCCAGTAAGCCAGTCAGTGTATCGGGGTTTTCAAACAGAGGTATATGTGAGAGGTTACAAGAACATGGGTCACTCAAAGGTAGCTGTATCATTAGAAGTCCCTCCACAGCATGAGTGACAGATAGCTCATGATAGCTGTATCCATGGAGCTCCTTGTAAAATTTGCAGGTGCCTGGCCTGGAGGAATGCCTTTCCCCAGAATTCCATTTACTTCTTTGACAACCCTTGGGAGGGCTCTTGTGAATGCTGCAACTCTCCTGAATTTTCCAAGTTTCCTAAGCCATATGAGCCTCTGAGTCCTTTCTCTTCAGGAAAGAAAGTTTCAATTCGGAGGAAATAAATAGCTACAAAACTCTGGATATGTAAATGGACCAGACTCTCCCTGGCTCCCTTGACAAAAAGAAGCTTGGAGGACATGAACAAAGGCACTTCCACCATGCCAGTCCTGAAAAATCTAACTCCCTCCATGCAGAATGTTTAGCTGGGCAACTCCAGTCCCACAGTGGAGGCTTGTGTGGGGTTTCTCTGTCTTTGCCATCAAACTGTGCAGACTTGGCTTTCTTGTTGTCACTGTGTTGTGCCCTGGGTGCGAGACTCCCAAAGAGACCACCAAAGACATGAATCACCAAAACGTAAAAGCCAGGTTTATAGGAGCAGTTCAAGCAGCACATTAGGGACCTCATCATGTACCCCCACATAGTGGAGGCTAGAGGAGTTGTCCACCCCTCTGCAAGCTCAGTATTAAAGGCAAAAATCACAAGGTTACACCAGTTAGCAGTGCTACTAGTGATACAATTATGATTAGCTCATGTTTTAGGGGCCTTTCTAAAATTTCTCTGTTATCCTAATTTGCAATTTTGACTGGTTGTTTGTCTAACTCTATGGACTACCTCTGGCTTTGGGGCATCCTATGGTTAATCAATTGCTACCAGATAGTCCTTCAAACATCCTGACTTTGTTCTTTTGACTATCTCTAGTATTGGGACATTCTGTGGTTAATCAGTTGCTACCAGATAGTCCTTCAAACATCTTGACCTGTACTTTTGAGTTCCTGAGATCTATGTCAGCAGCTCTGAGAATTTCAAAACTCAGGCCTATTTCAAGCCATTGTGAGGGGAGTTTTGGTTCTTCAACTGGATTCCACACTGTATTGATTTCCTACCCTTGTGCACACCAAGGCAGAGAGGGTACAGACAGCCAAGCACACTAGTCAGCAGGCACCCTCATACTCAGTGTTCACCCACTGCAAGACGCTTGGCTAAACAGGTACACCAGGGCATGCTTCTGGGCCTTCTTCTCAATGAAGCCTCCTTGGATATGAGCTGCTTGCATCTCATCATCCCGCCAGCTCGGGGAACCCAAAGAACTAAGAAGAACCCTTTATCTTTCTCGACCTTCCACAAGAAGATGTCTCTTTAGAAAGGGACTTCCCAAGACAATGACATGCCCCATGACCAGATGGGCTTGGAGTTTTAAGTCTGACCTGAAGGGCAGACTGGCATCCCAGGCATAAGGACAGCACAAAATAGTGTCAACTTTCATGATCTAGTTAAGGTGGCTTATCTCCCCATGGCACTGGACAGGTGTCTTAGAGCACCTCTGAAGCAATATTACAATCCGTTGCACAATCACTACTATTAGTAAGTGTAAGATCTTTAAATGTAGGTTATTTGTACTTGTCTAATGTTCGTTTTCTAGGAGGGAAGCAAAGATGTTGGAAAATGGGGCCACTTGATGCTAAGACGCAACTGCAGGATTCTCCCATACTGCCCAGGCAGCCTTGAATGAATGGACTGTCAGAAAGCCAGGAAGAGTTGCTTCATTCCAATGCAGCAAACTTGAATACTCAAAGTACACTGAGAGAAAACTATGAAAGGGTCATAGCTGATTACCCTGGCTCCTGAAAGTGCAGCCTCCACGAGGAATGCTTGAGACACATTGTGCTAGACTCTCCCATGCTATCAACCTCAACAAACTGTGAAAGACCTTGAAACTTTTCCCACCCAGCAAAGAGGGCAGAGAACTTCCCCTGGAGGTCTAGTAGAGCTATGATTGCTGCTGAAGGGGAAAGATGAGGGTTGGCCTAGGATAGGTGTTAAGAGAAAAGACTATGATTGGGCCAAATATTTCTTTTCAGATGATGTGAACAGGCTGCTTAGGCTGTTAGTGAGTCTACAGGAAGACAGTCTCTTGTTCTCTCTCCTGTGATGGTGCAGCATTAAACCCAGTAGAAATTGTTTTTTCTTGTCTACTCACTATTTCAATCTGGCTAGAGCAAAAAGACCACTCAACTTAAGAGCCAGTAACTTAGGAAAGCAGCCTTCTAGGATTCATTCCATGGCCAGCTGCTTCTACAGCCCAGCTGGACAGAAGCAAAATCCCTGTTGGTCTCTTCCTCAGTGGGTTAGTCTAGGCATGTGGCTAGACTGACAGAGAAAAATCAGCTGTACTCTAAACACTGATGCCTGAGTGGGAAATGATGTTATTTCCTGTCATTCCCATCTAAGAGATGCATAAACTGAGGCACAGGAGCTATCTGAGCTTGGAGAGGACAGCCACACTCGTGAGTTCAACTGCCATTTGGGAGACCCTGTGAGACCCTTTTGTGACTCCATATGTAGACTTTACTTGGTCCATACACTTAGATTTTTGAGAGGTTTCCTCCCCATCTCCCAGTCTCAGAAAGTGACCCTGTTTCCTTCTAGTTACCCTGGTCCCAGAGTTGGGAAACTTAATAGGAACTGAAGAGTTGGGTGACCTGCCAATGGGTCATGTGCCCAATGAACAGGTAGAGGCCACTCAGCTCAAAAGACAGAAGAGATTGGCTGTGGAGACTCAGATCATGTTTCCAGCAGCATCCCTGACCAGCACCAGGCAAGGACAAAGGATCACCCTTTCACTGGCTGGACTCCTATGCCCGCACATGAGTGGTCGTGGGATCTGAGGTTCCAGAGACTGGGGAACAGTGTGTAGTCCCACTCTGACAATCCTCTCAGCTTCCACCATGGCAAAGCTGCTTGGCCCTGGATGTGTAAGGGGTCACGAGGCTGAAAGTCAGCCTCTAAGTCCACCTACTGAGTAGCTTGCTGTTTCCAGACCCAGAATTATCAGTAACAGCCCTGTACCCAGGTCTTCACAAGGAAACAATACAGTAATGTTGGAGTGCTAAAGACTGCCAAAATGAAGCCTGAGAAAAGCCCTCCTACCATGTCTTAGACTCCACACTCTGAAAGGCAGATTGCTGCCTCAGCCTGGCTGAGGCTGTGGCCTTTGTCCTTTCTAACAGCCATGGATTGCCTTAGGTACCATGAGCAAAGTGGATTCATATTGCTTTGTTGCTCAGGATGGGGTTTGGTCTTCTGGAGATGCTCTAGCAGGCATTGCTGAGGGACAGGCACTCTAAGCTTACAGACCCTGAAGCCTTCCGTAGTGGGAGTGGAACATCCATAAGGTGCACAGAGCAGGGTGTCCTTCATCCACTATACTGGGCTCACAGGCAGACAAATACAGCCTACAGCAAGTTGACACAAGATAGAAACATATTTCTCCCTCCTACTACAGGCTGTCTCCAGCATGCTGAAGGTACTACAGACTGCTGACCTCTTTGGAATGGGTGCAAGTTCACCTGCCCTTGGAGACAACATCTTTAATGTCCCATATGCAAAAAGGTGGTAAACCTCTGATTTTAGCTTCTGAGGGACAGAAACATACAGGATCCATTCCTCTGTTCAGTACTATGTCCTGCCCAGGCCCAGCAATAATGCCTAAATACCCCATTGTTACAGGTGGGCAAAGTTAAAGAGAGTGATAAACTTTCCTAAAGTTACCCAAAAACCTGAAAGAAAATGCAGCAAGACAAAGGCTCTCTATAAATACACAGTAAAGGTATAATGGGCAAAGCCAGCAAAGCTAGCCTGAATCCTTGTACATCAGTGTCCCAACATTGCAGGTTGAAGTGGCAGAGGATAGTCTACCCAGGCTTCGTGGTCTCACACTTCTCCTCTCCCTCTGTGCCAACAGCATCCAGATCAAATACAGCCAGGTCAGCAATATTCCTTTTGGTTATAACTGTTTTGACACAGTGGATTTTATTGCTATTTAAAGTTGTATGAAGGACAGGATGTTTTAGTGTGGAAAGTACAGGGGTTAAGAAAGAAATGCAAGGCTGGGCGTGGTCCTGCATGCCTTTAATCCCAGCACTCAGAAGGCAGAGGCAGGCGGATCTCTGAGTTCGAAGTCAACCTAGTCTACAGAGTGAGTTCCAGGATGTCCAGGGCTATTACACAGAGAAACTCTGTCTTGAAAAACAAAAAGAAAACAAAACAAAAATCAAGAATGAAATGCTAATGAAATGAGATGTGAAAAAAATTTCATCCTTGAAGTTGCAGTCAACACTATTTCACCTTCTATATAGAGTGATTTTGATATATTAGCAAGTCTATTGATTCAGACACAGCACAATCTTTCAATCATTCATTAACAGAGCAGACTGAGTTTTCACACATTCAAGAAGAATCATGACATGACCTGATCATTACAGGCAGGAGCTGAATGGGAGTGGAGGTGGGACAGTGTGCATGAAACAAATTCATTAGCTAGTCAACAAAGCCAGCATTGAGTATCACTACATCAGCTATCCCCGGGAGACCCCATCTCCATCCTTCTTCCTCAGATGTCTTGCAGTGAGGATTTCTCACATTCATAAAGCAGAACTCATGGTTGTAAAAGCAGTTCGCTGGTCTCTTTCTCCCAAGCTGCTTCTTCAGATCTCCTTCCTTCTTTTCTTTCTTCCTTTCTTTCTTTCTTTTTCTTTTTTTTTTTTGCTCAGAGAACAATTGGATTCTCAAACGAGCTACTTGAATCTCAGAAATGTGAAATGACTCACATGAACCAAACCCCAAACGTGTCAGTTTTATATACAAAGGATATAATAGATGCACAAATGTGCTGGATATACGTTTTGAGGCAAAGGAGATCTGAGAAGGAGGGTGAAATACATACATATTAAAGAACATGAAAATAATTATAAATGCTCTGTTTCAACTTGAACTGAAGGAGGAAAGTATAATAAAATCCCATCTGAGTGTCCTGGGTACACTCAATATTTGTTGTATATTGCTCTCATACTTTCATAAACTGCTACATATGACTATAATTACTGTTTGAACTTCCCAGGAAGGCTTTGAGCTTTATTAAATATACATATAAACAATGAAATAATGAATGTGTATATATGATGATGCTGTTGTCTAAGCATATACCTGCTTATTATTCACTTTCACTATTAACTGTGCCCCAGTTTGGGCACAATTATGAATGAGCCATGATAGAAAAGAATCAGAATCCTTACTTATATTACAGACCTTTAGTACTCTAACACATTGCAGTAAGAAAGTTCCAAGAAGCAATTTATTATTAATTCACATAATGTAATACATTTAATGTACATATAATCCTGTCACCAGAGTCTCTCATGTGAGGCATTTTTTTTTACAACTATTTGCATCATTACACCAAAATCACTAATGACAGTTGTAGCAGAGAGATTAAATGATGTGGGCAAGGACACCTGTCGGTTTATATTGGAGAAAACCTAGAAATATCATGGTCATCAACATGACTAAATATGGTAACAGCTCTTCTCTTTTCTGAGATATTTCTTACAACTCCATGATCTCGGTCAGCTTTATTTTAAACAGAAAATAAAGGGTAACTGAATTTTAAAATAGAACCAAATAAGGAAATTCTAATGCACAGTGGTAAATGTACTCTTTATAAAAAACTGGTCTTCAGATTTTTTAAAAGTCCCTTTTGGTATGGGATTAGCAGTTCTTTGAAATTATTAGGTAACATAATTCCTCTGTCAGCTCTATTAGACCACATGCTTCCTCTTCTTCAGCATATAATCTCACTTTTATTCTACCTAGACTGACTAGACCATCAAATAAAACAGATTCATCAACACCTTCTTGATGGATGTGCTTGTATGAATGCTAGTCATTTTTAACTCTTCTTGTATGCAGATATTTTCTCTGTTGTAGGGTCTCATTCATATGGAGTGAGGTACTAAAGTTAACACACAATGTGTAGTATTGGGACACAGGGCCTATTAAGAAGTGATTAGTTTGGAAGTACAATACCATCATAAATGCATTAGTTATCAGAGTTCTGTTCCCTCTTGTTTTCTTGGCCTTTGGTTATCTCTTGCCTTCTGCCTTCCAACATAGTATGACACATTAAAAAGATGCTGCCACAGAGATATTGGACTTTGCAGCCTCCAGAATGGTGAAAAATAACTTTCTTTACTTATAAAGAACCCACTGTGCAGTATTCTTTGACAGCAATACAGAATGGGCCATGACACTCATTTGAGGCCTTTTCAAGATTCTAATGCAAAGATTTCCTTGCTTCTCCTGTAATTTAAGCTTTTATCCCTTACTTGCATTTCTACCTCGATTTATCATAGTTGTAAGTTCTCTCTCATCTTAAATAATACAAGAACACTAAAAACAAAGTGTCACAATTCTGGATATTGTTTCAGAAACCTTGTTAGGACCTTCTCTGTTTACAATACTGACAGAAATAACTATGTGCACTCAATTATCTCAATTTTGACATTTCTATTTATTCTTTTTAAATATCCTTGTAAAAAATGTTTTTATTCTGCCTGAGAAAAAGAATGGCTTTAGATTTCTTATCCCAAATAAAACAAAACAAAACAACAACAACAAAAGCCAAAACAGTGTTTAGTGTTAATATGAGAAATATAACACTACACTACTTTTTAAATGTTGGGTGTTAACAAAACAAGAACAAACAGGGAAGCTCTTATAACACCAGATAATGCAGGACAAAGTTCTAATAAGTATTCACATTTTATCACTACTACCAGCCACCATTACTGTCAATTTGCTTGTCTCATTACAGTGCTAGACCTGATAAATTTCTTTAACTTGCAAAACCTGAACTTCTTTTCCACTACACTGCTTTTCATGGTTTTTCTCCTATTTTTTTAGCCATTTCCCCATCAATACACTATCCATCAATATGCCATTATTTTTTTTTGCAGATACCATTTTTCTCATTAAAATTTTTGAGTGTTCTTTTTTTCAGGATAGCTACTATGTAGCTCTGTGTATGCAAAATCCACAAGAGTCTGTTTAAGGGCTATCAGGATTTTATTAAGATATGAAATGGAGAAATACACTCACAAACACAGGATAACATAAATCGAGTTGCAGATTCCTTAGAAAGCTGGAGACCAATCATACACTGCTTCATGCCTCTTAACCCTGTCTTCACCTCCCAAGAGAGAGTACCACTCAATTCCCTCCACTACTAAGGGGTCACATAAGCAGACATAAAGCCACACCCTAGGGTTGGTACCCCCAAAGCCATTGGTGCAACAAATTCCCACAACACTTACCCTTTCTTTTTTGTCTAAATAAGAAGGTTCTAAACCTAGTACAAAAATGTATACAATAAGAACAATTATCAAGTATTATCCAGGAGAAAGAAAGGGTGATATCTTAACCTATCCCGAAGGATCTAAATCTTGAGCCTGATTTGCTCTTAGCTGAGATAAGAGAGTATTAAAACAATAACTATCTAGCCCTCACCACCATTGAAGACCTGAGAAGGAAAATAACATTAGCTGAGTAAGTAGGAAGTGCAAGGAAGCAACTTGTGAAACATTCAAGGAATGACAGAGACATCTGGCTGCCTGTACAGTCACCCAATGTTTCTCTGCAATGTTTGGGCATCCACTTTGGGCTACAGACCTAAAATATCTGACAGACCTTTTTCAGAAACAGGAACATTTGAAAGACTGTCCTACTCTGTCTTGGCAAGGTGCAGCAGTCACTTTTCCCTTTGTCTTGTTCATCCTGATTGGACAGTGTACTTACTGTCAGCAGTAGAGGCAAGTGCAGTTCTTTGCCTAATAGGCCACTTATGCCAAGAAGAAGACAAATATAAGGAGTGTCTTCAATGCCTAACACCCACTCAGGAGTAGAATGATCCTGCCAGGAGCAACCATGTCTCACATCAACAGAATTACAAGTTATTAAAACATTTTAATGCCATATTCTCTAGATCTATGAAGCATTTAAAGATTACCTATCCATTTGACATATATTTCTGTATATCTAGAAAGACTAACTAACATGACTGTAAGTATGAAAAGGATGGGTTACTATGGACCTGTAATTCTTATCTACCTAAATAGTTTAAAGACTAAGAATTAACATTATAAATGTAAACAATCTGTAAACAGATGTATAGTACAGGGAAAATGAACACAAAATTGTGACAACATACAAAAATATCTTAATCAAAGGTAGAAATTCATAGTACATTATAACAAGAATATCCTTAATTTGTATAAATACACAAAATATCCTAAACAGAGATAGAGAAAACATCACTATGACAAATATAATTTTACATTTGTATCAATATATGAAAATGTTTCAAACAATAGGAATGTATGTACAATATGAAAAATATAGTCTTATATTTGTATCAATATACAAATTATCTTAAACAGGAATACAAAAATAATTTTGCCTTGTATCAATATACAAGAATCCATGCCAATGCAAATTATCTAAAGTTGATAGTTACAAAATTAGTTTACAGTTCTGGCTGTCTTGCATCATTTAAAAATTTTAGTGGTCCTCAAGCGACCTAAGGCAGGGGGCATAAGGGCAGCCCCCTATGACAGGTAAGTTTGGGGATTGCAACAGGTGACCTAAGACAGGGTACTATCTGTCCAACTTTTGTAACCATACTTGTGCAGATTCAGAGGGTGACATGGCCAGAAGGGCTTGCTTGGTTACCTGTCGGTGTCGAGTGAACTGGCATCGCCATCGGCATAGCAAAAATAACCCAATTCCCATACCGCCTGCATAGATTAATAAGAGGGAAACAGAGCCTGCCCATCCAGTGATCCACCCAGCAGCTTTAGACATTAATGACCACCAGGTCTGCTCATTTACAGGAACAACTCTAGTTTCATTAATCCTTACAATGGCATAGTTAAAAAAATGTTCCATTATACAAACTTCTGACATTCCATAAGCACCTAACATATGTTGGTGTATGCACAACATATCTATTTGTTCTTGTAACAGTGCTGCTTTCTGATTAAGCATCAGAATTCCAAAGTGTAGTTGTCCATTTAATGATTGCTGAATGTCCAAGGCACCAGCCACCCTCTCAGATAATGTGTTGATAATGGCAGCCTGTTGAACAGTCTGAGATAATGCAAGCCCAGCAGCTGTAGCAGCAACAGCAGATGCAGCCACAGCTGCAAAAATTGCGGCAGTAATGCCAAAGTCTCTTCTTGTCCTCTTCAGTTGCAGCAGAAACTGATCAGAAGTACTCTCCAGTACAGAAGTTCTGTGCAGGATCTTCATGGTACTGGCTGATAGCACTCGGGAGGCAGAGATAGGCAGAACTCTGTGAGTTTGAGGGCAGCTTGGTCTACTTTCAGATTCAAGGAGACATCATTGGTATCATTCTTGCCAGCTGTCTTGGAGATTTACATTGCTGGCAGCAGTATCAATTGTCCAATTAGAAGAAAATACAGCAGGAAAAACAGGGCTATCAATACTCACAGGCAGTACTAAACTCCATAACAGCTCAGTTTCTCCCTGAGGCATCATGGGCATCATCATCAGCCATAGTATCTACAGATGCATTTTTTCAATCTCTTCTGCCGGATATATACACCTTTCTGGGAGCCAAATGGGCTTTTCAGCACCTGGAGGATAAACACACACAGCTCCCCTCACTCTGGCCAACATAGGTGTAGGAGGCTGCCAGGTATGGGTGGCTAAATCCTTCCATAGCACCTTAGCATGAGAGACAGAGGGGCCACCAAAATGCTTCTGAGCTGCTGAAACTCCCTTGCCATCAACAAGCAAAAAATTTAAAGTAAAAAGTGTAATGGAAAGTAAAGCTTGAGGTCTTTGTATATCCCTATACATCTTACCCTCTTTTATTTTTTGCAAATAAGTTTTAAGATGTTGATGAGCCCTTTCGACTATGGCTTGCCCCTGGGGGTTATAAGGAATGCCAGTCTTATGAATAATATTCCAATGTTTACAAAATCCTGCAAAGCTGGCACTGGTATTCGCAGGACCATTATCTGTTTTTATATGCTGAGGAACCCCCATAAAGGAAAAAGCTGAAATTAGATGTTTTTTAACATCTTGAGCACGCTCTCCTTTATGCAGAGAGGCAAATATTAAATGAGAAAAGGTATCCACTGACACATGCACATAGGCCAATGGTCCAAAGCTAGAAATATGAGTAACGTCGGTCTGCCAAATCTCATTTGGGATAAGTTCTCGAGGATTGACACCCAGCGAAGGCACATGAATAAATGGTGCACATATAGGACAGGAGGAAACTATTTTTAAAGCCTCAAGTCTAGAAAAACTAGTACGATGTTGCAAGGTCTGAGCATTAACATGAAAGTTATGATGAAATGTAGAGCATTATTGTAGGCGGTAACAGCAGGAAACAATTGAACATTCATGGCACCCAATTGTACTTCCCATTGAGTATAATGATCTGCCAATTTATTGCCTTCAGCTAGTGGACCAGGCAACTCTGTATGTCCTCTAAGATGCCCAACAAACACAGGATGCTTCCTTGCTCAGATTAATAGTTGAACTTGTTGAAGTTGGCTTTGCACAATAGAGGGTCGGCCTATGTATGGGGCATTTTCTATAACCATAATGGCCTTAGCTACATAACAGCTATCAGTATAGATAATAAGGTCTTCTGTAGGAAACATTTGAAGAGCTAGCTGTAAGACAAATAACTCTGCTTGCTGAGCAGACATGTTGTAAGTAGATACTCATTCAGTAATGTTCTCACTAACCACCACTGCATATACATTCCCAGAGGCATCCATAAAGACAGTCCTTGCATTATAAAGAGGGCTTTGTGTTACTACCCTGGGAAAAATAAATGAGCAAACCTTAAAACTTTCAATAAGTTTATGCTTAGGATAATGATTATCTATCTGGCCACTAAAGGTACAGAGAAACAAACACAAAGATTCATGTTCCTTTTGCAAAGTGTCTAACATTTCCTGTACATACAAGATTATCAAACATCTTTCCAAAGGTGGCCAAACTGAGTTCCTTAGCTTTCCACAATAATTGAATAACCAATTCATAGTAAGGATTCAATATCTTAGTAGATGAAGCCGACAGATGAACCCAATAAATAGGACCAGTCTGCCAAAACACTCCAGTGGGAGAAAATTTGGAAGGCAAGACTAGTAATTGTAAAGGCCAACCATAATCTATCTGCTGAACATGTAAATCTAATAAAGCCTGTTCTACCTGAGCCAATGCCACTTTTGTTTCTGGGGTTAATTCCCGTAATGATATATGTGAAGAATCTCCTTTAAGAATAGCATAAAGAGGATTTAGATCTCCAGTAGGTATCTGAAATGTAGGTCTAAGCCATTGAATTTCTCCTAAAAATTGCTGCCATCGATGCAAGGTTTGTAATTATGCAATTTTAAATGGTAACTTTTTGCAATATTTGTTAGCATTCTCATAAGCCAATTGCTTAATAACAGGCATAGCCTGATCAGAGTCCCCAAATATCTTTCCAGCTAGTTGTAACAAGTGTGAGACAAAGTCAGCACGTGGCTCAGAAGGGCCCTGCAGCACTTTTGATATCTGTTCTCCTGCAGCTACAATAGGTAGTGATTTCCAGGCTTGCACTGCGGCAGCAGCTATTTGAGCATAGGTACTGGGATCATATAAAATCTGTTGTTGAAGGTTAGCATACTGTCCTGATCCTGTGAGCATGTCATAATTTCTCTGGGGTTGTCCAGCTCGAGCATTTATGTGAGCCAGTTCTAAGCATTTCTCGTGATTTTCACTTTTCCATAGTAAATAATCACCCCCAGATCACACAGCTCGGCACAATTGCTGCCAATCACTTGGTGTCAGATGATTAGCAGAAAATGATTCAAACAGTGTCACAGTGAATGGAGCCTGTGGCCCATAACTGCTCACTGCCTCCTTCAACTGCTTCATCGCTTTGAAAGTTAAAGGAACATGCTCCCGGACCACCTGTCCAGCTTGATTCTGAGTTTCAATGAATGGATATGTTTCATGCCAAACCACCCCCTTTTTTTTGCCTATATCTGTCCTCTGATTCTTTTTCCTCCCCTATCCAATGAGGATTTCTTGGTGGGGGTCAAGGCAATAGAGGCGCAGAAGGTGCTGACTGTGTTTTGACTTTTGCACGGCGCAATTTCTGTTGTAGTTCCTCTATCTCTTTTTCTAGCTGCTCTTCCTCCTCTTCTAAATCTGAGACAGGCAAGATCATCATCTTCTTCCTCATCCATTAAATCTTTCACAAATATCCTTATACGCTCTTTACAGGGGACCTCGACCTCTTCCTTTTCCCCTTTCAAAGATTCATTCATCTCCGCCTCCTGAGGTTAGCAAATGCTTGCTCGCACTCTGAAAGTTGCTCTTTCACTTTCACTTTCACTTTATCAGTCAGAAGAGCATCTTTCACAAGACTCCATAGAGAAAATGCAGCTATAGGAAACTTATCTGTGCCTTTCTCTTGCAACATCTTTTGTAAATCTCTTTTTACTTGTTCCCAATCTGGAATATTCAAATCTCCTCCCATCAGAAACCAAGGACTTGGTTCAGCTATGGTGTCCACAAATGTGAGTGTGGTGCTAGACTTAATTTCTGTTCCTTGGTGCTAGACTTAATTTCTGTTCCTTGGTGCTAGACTTAATTTCTGTTCCTTGCTTACTTAACTTAATTCCTGTTCCTTGCTTACTTAATTCCTGTACCTCAGTGGCCAACTGAGCTTTTGCAGTAGAATTACCCATGGTAGGTACCAATGTTTCAATCCTCCACCCCTCCTTTTAGGGTGAGCCTCTTTGCTTACCCCACTTTCCAGGTCCCGATGGAACCTCCACTTGCTGCGACCCGAGCAGCTGGAGCACGGAATCTGGCACCGACGTTAAACAGCACTCTAGACCCCCCAGTTTCAGTTCGTCAAGGAAGCAGCTCTCTTTATTTGTACAAACATGGGTTTACATACCCCTCTAACAGCAGGGGTCAAGGAACAGCTGCTCTGTATCCAGAGGCAAGCCAGACACTGCTTTCCAAACAGGAAAAACCACAGGGGAACTGATGCCCAGCACCCTCCAGAACCCAACTGCACATTTTTCACACAATCAACTTAACCGGGACAGGACAAAAGAGGCATTTAAAATTAAGGCAGCTAAGTTATTGCTTCCAACACTTGGAGAAAAATTTATGAAATGAAAATTTTTTTTTAATGAAATGGAAAAAAAATAGTTGCCATGGTCATGGCATGTACTCACATCAATGAAACCCTGACTAAGACAGATACCTATACAGTTGGAAAAGGTAGACTTAGGCATCTAGTTTTCTGGCTTCAAAGTTTGGCTTAGTTATTGAATATTGGTGTTAGTGGGCATGGTTCTATTTCAGACTTCTAAGAGAAATGTAAGCTGAGTATCTAATTAAACTGGAAATGATAGTATTCACCATGAGTGATTATTCTGAGAATGATGATCACAGAGATCTGAGCATGATGATGGACAAGTCTGAGCCACTCTGACCTATGTAATTGCAGGGATTTTAACAAGTGAAGTATAACCAGTAACACACATGTTTGCTTTTCTTCTTGTTTCCTTTAATTCAACAAACAATGGGATTTTGAATTTTAAAGAATAATTAAACTATTTTTAACAAAAAAAAAAAAACAAAAACATCCTAACCCTGATTGAAAACCACCTCACAAGGCAGTACACAACTCAAACATAGGAAATTCAATCTCTCTCATTTATGTATGTGAATCCATGAAATGTGGTCTTGGAAAACTAACTTCAATGAAATATCTAGAAGCAGAGATTTCAGGTACCACCAGCTCTTGGGGCAACCTGTCCTGCCAGGGGCCCTTGTTGGAGAGATCAATTAACCAGCCGATCCTCTCCTGTCTGAGGAAGTTCCTCCAGACCACTTCCCTCTGGCCACCTCCAAGCCCCACCCTCCATGTTTGCTTGGTGTCTTCACCCCAGAACATCTCCTGCAGCAGCTGTCCCCAATGTGGGCACTGAAGAACGGGGAACCTTAAACTGCCACCTGCTTCCTGTTGATTACATCGTTAAGGCCCATGCACCCTACTGCACCTATGAAGAAGTTCCACGAGGGGTCCCATGAAGGGCCAAAGCCTGGAGAAATTCTGCAGGGAGACCTGGGCCAGAGAGCTGAAGGCATGGGAACCTCAGAAGCAGGCCCTGGAGACCAAGCCAGCAGCATTTGTCTCCCTCTGGAGGACGAGATGGGGTACAACAGGGCCGAACGGGACAAATCTAAAAAAAGAGCTGCTTGGAACACACAGCAAGCCTCAGGAGGTTCCCTGTTGTAGTTATGGCTCTTCCTCCCCAGTCATAGGGCACAATACCTGAGCCACACTGCAAACAGTGACCTCCTCTGGCTGGGAGTCCACCATCAGAGAACAGGTGCCTCTCTCTGTTATTCCTTCCCCAGCGCCCATTGAAGCCGGCCAGGGTGAGCTTACTCATAGACCAGTGGACTAAATGGAGATGCTCTTCCAAGGCTGGTGTGGGTCCTGAGTGTCCAGTGTCTTTTCCCACTTCTTGTGACTGTGACGCTATGGATGGGAAGCCTGAGCAGGAAGAGAAGCTGCTAGTGTTGCTGAACTAGGAAGCCTAGCTTTCCTGTCTTCCTGCTGCATTTCTGGGGTGTGCCAATGGGAGGGTGTGGCCTCATCCTTTCCCATCTGTACCTCTTCTCTCAGTGTCCTTTAACATCTCCTCTGGGAAGAAGGAAAATAGCACTGAGGGCCAGGAAGAAGGTGGAAAGGGTCTTAAGTGTTCACGTCCTTTCTCATCTTGCTTTTAGAAAAGGTTCCCCCATGTTCCATGGCTTCAGACAGAAAAAGAAGACAAGGCAGAGGGCTTGAGATAGCTGAGCCAGAACTGCAGCAAATATGATGTGGCTACCCTGTCATCATAGGTGGGACAGGAGCTTTGTGCACTAGTGCTGTACCCCGGTAAGTGAACCCCTATTTTAAAAGAAGAAACAGCCTGGAGGTGATAGAGGGGACTGGGAGTACTGATTTACAGGTCCTCACTCCTACAGCCTCAGTTAGGGGTCATGGTCATCGGATAAGCTTCCTTTTGCCTTGTTTGTGTCTCGTGGCATTGGGCTTTCCTGGCAGCAGATCATGCTGCTGGGTCACCTGGATTGCCAGTGTCCTCTGCCCCTCACTGTGACTTTTGCAGGTCTTGAGGTGGCCTGGGATATGATTTTAGGGAATCTTGTTCTCTTTTCCTCCTGTATCTTATTGTTCCCAAAGTTTCCTTGTCATCTGTCTGTCCCTGCTTCTTTGCTGTTGATGAATAGAAATAAATCTGATCTTGTAAATCTCTGTTGAAGCTTCAGGGCAAGAAGAGGGCCCACCAGCATCAAATCTTCCAGGAGAGTGTCCATCATGGAGATTGGGGAAGTATGAATTCAGTCCATCATAGATGGGAAGTAAAGACACCAGGAGTCTGAAGCATCTGGTCACAGTGCATCCACATTCAGGAACAAAATGAGACAAATCCAAGTTAGCACTCAGCTCACATTCTCCACCTTATATATATTCTGAGATGCTCTCCCCAGGAACTGGCACATCCCCTAATTAAGATGAGTCTTCCTATTACTTAGTCCCTTTAGGGAGAAAATTCTCACAACAGATGGTAAAGATTTGTTACTGTATCTCATGGTATGAAAAATAAAATTAAAGGTAACCAGAAAGTCGGAAAAAATAAACGTTTAAAGGATATAAGAATAAAAATATTTTGAACAAAAAGGAGTTGTGTATAAAGATTAAGATAGCTGGATGTTTCTTCCAGAATGGTTAAAAAAGCATGAAGGACTAAGAGAGTTACAAATCTCTGAGTATGCTATATAACATATATAAAATGAGATTTAGAGATGATATATGTATGATATTAAATCTAATTCTAAGGACAAAGGTCAATGTATTGTAATCAAATCTCTACTACTTATATCAATGGAGGAAATTAAGTAGTTTCTTTCTTGGCTAAAGACCATAATTTTCTTGGGCTTTGGGGCAGCCATTTCCTTTTTGGAGGCCAGAAATGCCAGAAGTGTTTAGGAGATCTGATCACTTATCTGGTTCCTAAATCATTTTAAGGTTACCTCTTCAGAGGGGGGAATGTTAGAGATAAAGGATCCTTCTGGCAAAGAGAATGGAATCTCCAGCCTGGGTGGAGATCTAAACTTCCAGCTGGACAGTGTGGCTTTTAAAATGAGAATTGTCCCCTACAGGATCAGGTATTTCAACAGTTGGTGGTACTCTTTGGAGAGGTTATGGAACTTTAAGAACATATAGCCGTGCGAGAAGAAATGCATCCCTGGAGACTGAGCATAGGCTTTGCTGCACTTCCAGTTATTTCTCACTGTTTCTGAATGTGGACAATCATGTGATCTCTTAGCTTCCTAATCTGTCCATCTGTGAGTATGCTTTCTCAGCTACTATGGACTCTTTCTCTTGAACTTTAATCCAAAGTGAACTCTTTCTTTTACAAGTCACTTTTGGTCATGGTATTTATCACAGCAAGCAAAAGTAACTGATACAGTGTCATTGACCTGACTACAGGACTACCCCTCTGGAAGGTGGGTTCTCATTGAGCAACACTACAGAGATAGGAGAATAATAACTCTTCTTTTAAAGAGTACTGAATTGTTCCTAACCACAATTTCCACACAACTCCTATAACCCTAGAAGCCATGAGCTTTCACTGGGTCTGCTCAACTTTCTGAGTCTCTTAACTTTGCAACTTTTCCTTTTCCTTTATTCTGTCTTCTTTCAGATGCTGATTAAAAATCAAAGTGTGCTTTTTCTGATATGTTGGGATTACAATCTTTCTCTGGAGCTTCTCTGTGAACTCTCCACCAGAGGGCTGCCTGCTGACCCATGGTCGACCTTCATGCCAGTAAGTCAAAGAACATGGCTGTTTTCTTCCCCACCTCTATTATCTTCCTTTAGGCAGATGTTGGTATTCACAACTTGGCAACCCAAGTTTTTTTCTTTTAAGATATAATAAAACTTTCCTTGAGTGTGAAAAATGTCTCTCTCTACATCAATTAATGAAATCAAATTCACCTGTTACACAGGTATACACAGAAGCCCATCTCCAGGATGATTTTAGATCTTGTCAAGTGAAACACAATTTCAATCAATTTTTAATGTATTTCCATATTGTATATGGTTTAATATTCTTATTAGAGCAGTTTGTTTTCTCCTCACTGGATAGTACTGGATATTCAACCTTTAAGAATAGACTGTGCTAGAAAAATATTTCCCTCTAATTGAATACAAAATAATAAGAAAGAAATTCAAATCAACAGGTGAATAAATCACAACATGGAAACACAAGAAACATGAGAATACTAGTTAACATGACTCTCTCAAACAGTATTAACTCCTCTACTGCTGAACCCATACTTACTGAAGTGGATGAAATTCCAGATATACTTTTCAAAAATGTTCTGATGAAAATGGAAAATGGCCTGAAAGAAGATCAATGAACTGTTAAGGAAAGAGACTAAAAATTAAGCAGCATAGATGAGAAGACCAATAATATTCAGTATCTTCCCCAGGTGATACAGTACCTTTCCCACCTAACCAGCAAACTCAAGGATCTTTTTTTTTGATTCACCAGAGGATGTAGAAAATTCACCATCTGCACCATGTGCTGAGGAACATCCTCTAACTGTTCCAGGGTCTCTAAGACATTTGCTATCTTCTAAGGGGCCTATGGAACTCTCCACAGCTGCAGAGGGAACTTTACCTGTGCAAAGTTCTTTTCAAAGGACTCTAGAACCATTAGTACATTCCTCTCCGTGTGTCTCAGGTCCTAGAGAGCCTTCCTGTTTTAACAAAGTGCCTAGAGGACTTTCATCAAATGCTCCACATGATCCAGGACCTTTGATCTCTGCTCATTTGCCTCTAGAATTTAGTATGTAGGTTCTCTGAGTACTTAACCTCGTTCAAAAGTGCCTTTCATCTTTCAAGAACTCTAGAGTCCTTGTCTTCTTCTGAAGACATTCTAGGAACACTTCAATCTACACAGAGGTGTCATGGGCAATTGTCACATGTAAGAGAGACTTTGGAGACTTCATCTTATCTAGGGACGTCTGTGTATCTACCTTGTGCTTCAAAGCCCCTGGGACTTTCCTCTTTAGAACAAGGGAGTCACACACCTTCTCATTGTGCTCAAGGAGCTATGGGGTTCCTGTCTAACTACACAAGGGACTATGGGACTGTCTGCATCTACTCAAAGGACTGCAGGACATCTTCCATTTTCCCAAGGCCTTTCAATCACTTCTGTTGCCAGAGTTTTTCTGCATTGCCCACAGTCAGGACAAATCCTTGTCACCCGCCAGTCCCACAGCCGCTCATACCCAACCAAGCAAACACAGAGACTTATATTGCATACAAACTGTATGGCTGTGGCAGGCTTCTTGCTAACTTTTCTTATATCTTAAAGTAACCCATTTCTAGAAATCTATACCTTGCCACGTGGCTCATGGCTTACCAGCATCTTCACATGCTTCTTGTGCTGGTGGCATCTGGCAGTCAGTCCTTCTGCCTTCCTGTCCTTTTATTTCTCCTCTCTGTTAGTCCCGCCTATCCTTCCTGCCTAGCCACAGCCGATCAGGTTTTATTTATTGATCAATCAGAACAACTTGACATACAGACCATCCCCCAGCACAGCCAAGTGCAGACCATCTCAGACACCTGCACTCAGGCCCATGGTCCTAATCATCCTCTATGCGGACCTGCTGGGTAACACCACAAAGAACCCAAGAAGGGCTCCCACAGGACATACAGAACATCCCACAGCACTTCCCCTTTTCTTTTTTTTAAAAAAGGAAGGTTTTAACTTTTACACATCTTTAAAGCCAGCTTGATATATTTGGGAATTTGGGCGTAGGTTCTCTTACTACTTCCTGCTGGAGGGGGGAGGGGCGCAGCATCTCATGGGGACACAAAGAAAATTTCAGGTTCATGGAGTAGTCCGTGAGACTGTATCATCTGAGCCAGTTGCCTTGAAACGATTCTGGATGTTGGATCATCTGGGCCATGGTGTCATCGGAGACCTTTCAGGGGGTCTTGGCTGGTCAAACCTGATGTATCTTAATCTGGAACAAATCCATAGCCTCTGACTTTCTGTGAAAACAAAATTAGAGTCTCCTTTCCAAAGCAACACATCCTTAGACATAAATTTCAAAATTGAAATACCTTTGAAATATACACATTGATTTAACTGAGCAGTCTTTACAATCACATGTCTTTCTGCAGTTAAAAATCCCAAAGACAATATAATCCAGACTCTCTGTGTGATATCCATCTTTACATGGCTTATTTTTTATATTAGTTTTACTTTCTCTTTAAAGACATTATTTTTTTAAACTTTCTATTTCTTTATATAACTGTCTATGTTCCTTTTCCTCTCTCTTCCAAGCCTATGTACATTTTTACACACATTGTAAAGCATTTAAAGTCTTATTCCATCTGAATCTGTCTTATTGTGAATCTATTGCTTTAAACTGCAGCATTTGTAAGCTGAAACGGTGCTATGGCTGCTGACTCCGCCCACCTCAGCTTCCCAACATGGCGGTGGTCCGTTTACCACCAGCTCTGGGAGCCATCGTGGGTCTGTGCTTTTATCCAAGCACTGTGTAGCCCAGAAACCCTTTTTGCCTTGTACTAGCAAAGGCCAAATCCACCATGCAACTTAATGTGCCATTTGCAGAGGCCTCATTCATGCCATACAGCACGCTAGGAACACACCAGTAGTTCAAACTGGCAAGCTACCGCCCATTTGAGAGAGATAATTAGGAAGCTGTTTTTAGCTCCGTTTCAGAATCTTTTTTTCAGGTTTTAGATGGAAACTCTTGCCAACACATTGGGTGCCATTTGTTGCCAGAGTTTTTCTGCCTTGCCCACAGTCAGGACAAATCCTTGTCACCCGCCAGTCCCACAGCCGCTCATACCCAACCAAGCAAACACAGAGACTTATATTGCATACAAACTGTATGGCTGTGGCAGGCTTCTTGCTAACTTTTCTTATATCTTAAAGTAACCCATTTCTAGAAATCTATACCTTGCCACGTGGCTCATGGCTTACCAGCATCTTCACATGCTTCTTGTGCTGGTGGCATCTGGCAGTCAGTCCTTCTGCCTTCCTGTCCTTTTATTTCTCCTCTCTGTTAGTCCCGCCTTCCTTCCTGCCTAGCCACAGCCGATCAGGTTTTATTTATTGATCAATCAGAACAACTTGACATACAGACCATCCCCCAGCACAGCCAAGTGCAGACCATCTCAGACACCTGCACTCAGGCCCATGGTCCTAATCATCCTCTATGCGGACCTGCTGGGTAACGCCACAAAGAACCCAAGAAGGGCTCCCACAGGACATACAGAACATCCCACAGCACACTTCCTCACACAAACAAGGTACAGCCCCACAGTCCACTTTTGCAGAGCATAGTAGCACATTTACCATCCACCACAGTGTCTCAGGAATATACCCACTGTGGTCAAAAGATGGTAGGAACTTTCAAATGTGCCCAAGAGTCTCTGTGAATTTCTATAACTGCACAAGGGTCTCTAGAATCTTTTCCATCTCCCCAGGAGACTCTGGGATATTCATCATCTGGAGTAGGCACATGCACAACTTCTACAACAAGCCTAGGACATGTGATATATAATGAAGAGACTCTGGAACTTTCCATATCTACCCAAGCAAACGTGAGTCTTTTCATTTCTTCCCAAAGCCTTTGGGAACCTTCCCTGTCTGTAAAAGGGACTTTGGATCTCTCCACACATGCACAAGGTAGTCTAAGACCTTCTGTTTCTTCCCAGCAACCTGTTGAGTCTTTACAGTCTGCCCAAAGGGTTCAACAAAAAGATCATTCTGCTTCAGACTCTTCAATATCTATGCCTTCTTCAAAAGGTTACATGGTAATTTCTTCATCTGGACAAGGGACATACAGCATTTTCCCTTGCGCCTTTGGTAATTTCCTTATCTGGTCAAGTGAGTGCAGGAATTTTCTTATCTTTCCAAGAAAGCTAGAGGACTTTGCCTGTCTTCACAGGGAACTCTGAAAGTTTCTACAAGTACACATGGTGATCTTAGGATATCCCATACTTCAGTAGGGGATTTGGAATCTTCACCATCTACTCCAGTGAATCTAGAATCTTCTCCATCTGTCCAGGGTGTTCTAGGAACATCAGCATCTGACCAATTGGCTATGAAACTTTCACCAGCTAGCCAGGGGAATAAAGAACATTTGCCATATGCCCAAGACAATCTGAGACTCAGATCTCCTTCCCTGAGAACTTGGGGACCTTCCCAATTTTCCCAGGGGAAAGAGTCTCTAGGACATTTATCATTTACTCAAGGGAATCCAGAAACCTCCACATCTTCCCACAAAGTGCTAGGCCCTACTTATGATCAAGGGGATGTAGCACAGTTCCCATCTATCCCACGAGGTGGACTTTCTCCCTCTGCCCAGGGGATGTTGCGAACTTTGCCATCTTCCCACATTAGTCTAGAAACATCGCCTTCTGTCGAGAGAAATGTAGATGCTTCTTTAGATGTGCAAGGTACTCTAGCACTTAAGCCTCATTCCCCAGGGTATCTGGGACCTTCCCAATATATTCCAAAGACATCACAAACTTTACCATCCCCCAAAAAGGTTTCTAAATTTTCTGAAACTTCATCAGGGACTCTAGGAACCTTGCTACCTCTTCCACGTTCTCTGGGACATTTTATATCTGCCCAAAGTGTTGTGTGCCCTTGTGATTCTGACCAGTCAATACAGGGATCATCAAAATCTCTCCAGGAAACTCTTCAATTTTCTCCATTTTCTAAAGGTTCAGTGGTACCTATTCCATCTGTACCAGGGACCTTGGAATCTTTATTATCAGCCCAATTGTGTCCAGAATTGTTGCCTAGATCTGCCCAAGGGTCTCTAGGTCCTTCACCATCACAGAAAGGGTGTTTAAGAGATTCATTATCTTCCCAAGGGGCTCTGAGCACTTCCATATCAACTCAAGAGTATGTAGGACATTCAAAACCTCATCAATGGTCTCCAGAAATTTTCACATTCTCCTAAAAGGATCATGGCCCTTCTTTAGCCCAAGGGGCTTTAGAATATTCAATCTGCTCCAGGAGATTATAAACTTTCCCAGTCTCCAGAAGGTACTCTAGGAACATCATCATCTACCCAAGGTGCTAGAGAAACACCATCATCTACCCAAGGGTCTGTAGAGTCTGCATCATCTGCTCAAAGAGTTCTAGGAATCTAGGCTCCATTGGACAGGACTCTTAGTCCTTCACAATTTAAACTAGAGACATCAAAACATTTGCCATCTCCCTAAGAGGTTCATAGAACTTTAAAATTGATCTCAAGGTCTCTAGAAACTTTGGCATCTGTCCTAGAGGCACTGAAACTTTCAACAGCTGCCTAAGGTGCTGTGGACCCTTCTGTATCTAACCAAGTGATACTGGTATCACCAACATTTTCACAGGACACTCTGAACCATTCTCCATCTGACCAAGAGTCTGTGAAATCTGCCTTATGTAAAACTGGGCCTATAAGATCTTTGCTAACAGATAAAGGTTAACAGGAAGTGTCTTTGGATGAAAAAGTAACTCCAGAAGATTCACCACCTCAGAAAATCTATTTAGCAAATTCATTGTCTACACAAGGAGCTCTGGTACTATCCACATCAGTACAAGAATCTCTTGGACATTCATCATCTGCTCCAGGGTCTCCAGATACTTCCTTGTCATCCCAAGAGGCTTCAGGCACTTGTTTGGATCAAGGGCCTTTACGACAGTCATTATCTGACCCAAGAGATCTTGGACTTTCTCAATCTTCCCAGAGGACACTAGGAACATTACCATGTACCCAAAGTACTCCAGAAATACCATCTTCTACCCATGGGACTACAGAAATTTTACCACCTTCCCAAGATTCTCTAGGACTTCCACTTCCTTCTGTGCAGACTCTGAGACTTTACCCACTTTCTCCAGAGACAATAGAAACTTTGTCATCTACCAAAGAGGTTTGTAAAATTTCAGAATCAATGTCAGGCACTCTAGAAACTTTTCTATCTGTGCTAGGGGCTCTGAGACTTTTGAAATTTAACCAAGGTGCTCTAGGTCCTTCAGTATCAGATCAAGGAAATCTAGGACCATTGGCATCTGTCCATGATACTCTGGAAAACCCCAAAGCAGCCCAAGGGCCTCTAGAACCTATGCCATCTACCCAAGAATCTGTGGGACCTTGCTTTTCAACACAGTTTCTGGGACTGTTCATTTGTGTACCTGGGGAGTTCATTCCTATTCCTTCTCATGAAGACTGCCCAAGGCATTCCCCTTATCCAAAAATAAGCCCCAGACTTTCCAATTCTACCAATAGTGTAATGAGACATGTCCCATTTTCTGAAGGGGATATCAGATATTCTTTCAGAACTTGATGGGTTAAGATCTATCCTTTCTGCCAAAGGTAGGTTCACATCTACAGTGTATGCTCCAAAGGACTCAAGTCCTACATCCACTCCTCAGAGGAGGGTTCCACTGCCAACATCATCAGAATTGAGTTTCAGATCTAGTTCCCTTCCTAAAGATCTCAGATGTTCTCCCTCTCCCAAGGTGCCTCCAGGCATTCTAAATGGAAGGAAACAAAATCACGATGTTTCTAAAGAAACAGGCCTCAAATCTGTCCCATCAGAAGATGAAGGCTTGAAACTTTATCATTCTTCCAAAGAGGGGGGCAAAGCTTCCATTTCTGGCAAAGAGGGTAGAAAGCTTCAAACTGAGCCCAAAGAGAGCATCATCATGTCTCCTTATGCCAAGGGAGATTGCAAATCCTCACAATCTCGTGAGTAGGACTGCAGAAGTGCTCCAGCTCCCCAAGGCTGATTTGATTCAAATCTACCAAAACCAATTTGGAAAAGGTCCCCTCTGACAAAGCAGATGTTCATACTTCCCATTTAGAACACAAGGGCTGTAACAATCCTCTTTGTCAAAATGTCGGCTCAGCCATTCTTCTTCTGCCAGAAGGGACCAGAAACCAAAGCCTGCTCCACAAGAGAACATAGACACTTTCATCTGTACAGAAGGGGGCTCGGGAACTACTTCCTCTCTTGAAGAGAATCTCAGACATTCCACCTCTCCCCATGGGACTTCCAGCCATACTACTTCTACTACTACCAGGACGAGATTCAGAGGTGCCCCTTATACTCAAGAAGCCATCAAAACTTCCCCTGCAGCCCAAGAAAACTTCAACTCATCTACAGATGGTGACAGTCACAATGGGAGTGTCACACCTTCCTCATCACCCCAAAGTGATAATGCCAGATACCCTGTTTCTACCAAGGAAGGCTTTAGACATACTCTTTCTGTGCAAGAGAGACAGAAACTTTCCACTTGTGCCACAGAGGGGCTCTGGGCTTTGTGTCCTGTCCAATGGGGACTCATATATTCACCAGTTCCAAAAGAGAGTGGTACATCATTCCCTGTTGTCCCACGGAAATTCAGACACACCCTATCTCAACTAGGGAACCTGAGATCTTCCCTCTCTTACCAAGGGGCAGGCACAGCCTTCCAATATGAATATGGAGCCCCCATATGTGGCCCTTCTGTCCTAGGAGGCCACAGATATTTACATTCAATCTCATACAGTCTTCAAAGAATCCCACTACAAAAACGGAACTGGAGTTCTAACCTCTCCCCCCAACCAGGTATCAGACCTTCTCAATGGGACCAAAGGGGCCTCAGAATTTCTGATGGTCACCCTGTTCAAGGCAGCCTTAGAATGTTTCAATCTGAAATAGAGAGCCTCAGGCATGCCCCATCTAACAAGGTGAGTCTTACATGTGCTCCTTGTGACCAAAGGGAATTCAAAGTTGTGTCCCCTAAACAAGAGTGGGTCAGAACTTCAACTTTTGCCCCAGGAAGCCCTAGACATACTGCTTCTGCCCATGGAGGCTTCAGACCTTACACGCCTGCCAAATTGAAGTTCTAATGATGTTCATCTCAAGAAGGGAACCTGGGCCATACTCTCTCTTACCATGACATCTTCAGATCTACTCATCCACACGCTGGCCTCATATTTTTTCACTCTGTGCCCCATGTGAACAATGGGAGTTTAGAATGTTTCCTTGTCATCAATCATCTGTCAAACCTTTGACTTCAATTCCTGGCTATGTTAGGTGCACATCAAGGCATCAGATAGGCATGTCTGACTATAAGCAAGGCAGGTGTTTCCCTTCTGATTAAGAATAGATCACAGTTTCTATCCAGAACATGCTATACAATCTATTAGCCATTGAGAACAGCATGTGCTCCTTCTGACTAATGTGGCCCTAGACTGACTTCATCTGACCCAGCAGGAGACAGATCAACTCCCTCTGCCTAAAAGGCTCTGAGTGATTCTTATTCTAATCATCTGACTTCATGGCCTTTCTGCAAAAATAAATGGACCTGATGCCTGGAGTCCTAGCTCTTAAGAGTATCCAGCAGCACTCTAAACCCAGGATATATTCCTTTAACTCGGTCAGCAGAAATAAAGAAGCCATGCCCTTCATGTTCAGAAGTAGGTAACTGAATTGGTCAGGAGACCTAGCTGGGAACTGCCTCCCAGCATGTTGGAGATTGATCACACTGCTGCCTGCCCTGCATGACATGGATGTCTAGATTCCCATGAAGATTGGATAAGAAAATATTAAGGCCTTCTCTAATCCCCAAATTGACTCTTGATGTGCCCCTGTTCCCCATCAGACTCTGACATTTCTACTTTCCCCAACATAACATGAGACTTTCTGCCTCTGAAGAATGGTGTCCTCAAAATTCCCTGTTTGTCTGTGGGTGCCTCAAATATTCTCACTCTGTCCAAGGGCTCTCCAAATTGTGTTTCTGACAAAGGGGCCTCAGACTTACTCCTTTATAACCAGAAGTAATTAGTGAATGTCTGAGGCCCCTGGGTCCTTAAAGGAAAGGTGTAACAATGTCCCCTGAATACCGGGCAATGATTGAAGCTTTTGATGTTGAGGGGGTAGATCCAAATCCCCTTGAGTTACTGGTGAATGTTGTGAGTTATCTTTGTTCTAGAAACATAAAGTTGAGGCAACCTGGGCCATTGTGGAAGATCTGAGAACCCTTGGTTCTAAAGGACAGATCAGAAGCCCCTTCCGTCCATAGAGCAGTTTGGAAGAACTGCGGTTCTGAAGTGCTAGGTCTGAAGCCTTGAGAATTAGTGGAGTGCATTTGGCTTCCTGTTTCATACTTTTCCCAATGTCTGAAGTGGAGTTCAAATTGTTTCATGGGCTCACAGTGTGGTCAGGCACATCTCCTCTCAATCATGAAGTGAAATGCACTCCACTAATTCTGAAACAGGCTTCACAGCAACCACTGCAGAACTATGGGTCTTCAAACTGCAGTATGTACTGAGGGGGCTTCTGATCTGTCCTTCAGAACCAGGGGAAACTCAGATTTTCCCCAATGGCTCAGGTGGCCTCAATCTTATTTGTCTAAAAACAAGGTAACTCACAACTTTCACTAATAACTCAAGGTTTTGGATTTACCTCCTCAACATTAAAAGCTTCAGCCATTCCCCAGTGTTCAGAGGACATTGACACATTGTTTCTTTGAGAAACAGGGGACCTCAGACATTCACTAATTGACAAATGGGCCTCATACTTACCACTTCAGAACAAGAGTGTCACATACATTTTTAATGCCTGAAGTGGGCCTTAGATATATAACTTGAGAAGCAGGTGGCCCCAGACCTCTTCAATGTCTCAAGAAGGCCACAAATACAACCCCTATAAAAATCAATGCACCACAGAATTTCTGCAAAGTCTCAATGGGGCTTCAGAACTATTCTTCCAGAACCAGGATAATTCATGCCTTCAGCTAATAACTCCATTATGTTGTAGCTGGAGAATTTCTCTCCAGCTCCCACCAAGTCTCGCCAGTTGTGGGCGCCATGGGCCCTGGCCCCCGACTGGGAGTGGCTGCGGCCTTGCTTGCTTGACCTTGATCAGATGTCCTTCCTATTCAGATTCCCTGCCGGTATCCACCCTTCTGAATGCTTAAGGGAAGTTCCTTGTTGTGTATCCTGCATTTTGGGCATTAACTACTTAGATACAAGAATATAGAACATTGGGTCTGGAATGTGGACCATTGACAGCGAACTTCTGCCCTCCGGGGGTTCCTCCATTTGTGCTGTAAGCCTGTATGTATTTAAGGTTTCTTCCCTCTTTCAATAAACGGCATTCGACATCCAATCGTACAGATGACCTGCTGTCTCTTGTCTCTATTTTTTAATCCGCAGCCCTTCGCTAGGACATGGTGAACGGTTATCGGTAATGCGGGCGTTACTGCTACAAATGGAGGTTCCTACCGAGGTCTGAGAAAGAAGGACCAGCTGACGGACACTCTTGGAAGGCCGGCCGGCATTTTACAGGTAAGAGTGGATTGAAATGGGTGCAAGTAGGTCACAGTCAGTTAATTGGACTGTTGAAGCAGGAAGGCACCAAAGTTAAGTAAGGGCAAGACAGCTAAAGATTTTAAATGAAAAAGGAAATCTTCCCAATAGAGAAGAGGGAAGGAAAGGAAATTTCCCATTAAAAATGGGGGAAAAATTTTAATCAAGAAAAAAGGATTTTCCCAGTAAAAAGGGGAAAATTTTTTGAAACTAGGCCTAAAGATTGGGGCCCTGTAGAGGAAGGATGAAGGAAAGAGAGAAGCCTCTTCCCAGTAGTAATGGAGGAAGAAAAGACTTTCCAACTGTAGAGTTTTCAGGATAGCTGAAACTCTGAGCTCTTTCTTCCAGCCAGTGCAGAGCGGCAGCATCTGAATTACAAAGAATCGGCAGGTAGGCCTCATTGCTGCTGACTGAACAGCAAGCGAGCCCAGGGGTTAGAAGTTTTGCTGTCTGTTTGCTTAATTTTGTTTCAAATGTTTATTATTTTTCCCTCAGAGTGGGAATAATTCAATATTTAGGATCCCTTCGTGGGAAATGTTTTTCTGTTTTTCCCTTAGGGAATAACTCATTATTAGGTAGTCCCTTCATGGGAGTAGGAAGTTTAAATGTGAGTTTGTGTGTGGGGGGCATGCCCAGCGGCTGTGGCGGACAAAGGCGTGCACGAGATAGCCCGAAGCAGCGGGCGTACAGGTATGCACCGGTGAGAGGCAGAGCTGTGATGGAGTGCGGCCCAGGCAGGTGCTAGCCATAGAGCCCAAACAGTGGGCAGAGCAAAGCTAAGCTGCAGCCTCAGCTCGCGCCAAGCGAGCAGAGGCCGAAAAGGGACTAACACTAAAAATTTTAAACCGGGCCTAACTTCTGGTAAAAAATGGTTCCGGTCATGACATTGAATGCTAAGTCAATGCTGTTTAAATAAAGGATGTTCTGTTCTTTTGATTGTCTTGATAAATGTTTGGATGAATGTTTGGATTTTCATGGTAGATAAACTAAAGGAACAAAATTCATAATTTTAAACTATATATTAGGTATGGTCTTGTCTGTTGATCATTACTGAAAATTTGGCTCTACAATTTAAGTTGCTCTCTAGAAATTCTTGGTTTAATTCTATAAAAAAGATAACACCTGAAATGAATTGGGTTATTAGCTTATTAAATAATGTTGCTAAGATAAACCCATAAATGATAATCTCTTACTGATAAAGAGGTTACAAAATTAATTTTCCAGTAAATAAAATACAGGTAAATTGTTTGGTCCACATTGTTAATAATTGGCTATTTGTGCTAATGTGTTATTTGGGATCTATAAAAAAGAATCCTCTTTAAAATTTTATAAAAATACTCCAGAGTATTACCTAAAGTTTACCTTTTCAAATCCTATAGAGATTGTATTTAATGCTTTTATAATTGACATATGTAAAAAAGGACCATGGAAACAAAAGCTGGTGATAGAATTTCTCAATTATTATTACTTTCATATTTTAAATTCAAAATGGCGCCGATATATATAGAACTAGAGACTTTGGAAGTACAGGAAAAAAGATGTTTTGACAAACAGTTATCAATGATAAACAGCCTAAATTAAAAATAAAATTATATGGGATTGAGATTAAAAAATTATTGGATTCTGGTACTAGATATATCTATAATTCCACAAGAATCCTGAGATCACAATTGGCCCCTTAAAAATTCTACCTCTATCCTACAAGGTATCAGCACAGCTCAGATGCCATTGCAGAGCAGGCTACTTTTAAATTGAAAGGATGAGGAAGGTCATGCAGGAACTTTTCAACCATTTGTGCTACCTGACATTCCAGTGAACTTGTGGGGACGGGATGTGTTGGATGGCATGGGAGCAGTGCTTACTACACAGCCCGTACAACAGATGCTGAAGAGTCAGGGCTACTGCCCGGACAAAGGCTTAGGGAAAATGTTGCAAGGAGACCCGCTCCCTGCGGCAGACAAAAACTGTGTCACTAGGGGTCCTGGCGATACTAGAGGATTAGGGTCTTTTCCATAGGGGTCACTGCACAGCAGCCTTATAATACAACCGATAAAAATCACTTGGAAGAGTGATGACCCTGTATGGGTAGAGCAATGGCCCCTTGCTAAGGAAAAATTGGAGGCTGCATATGCATTGGTTAAGGAGCAGTTAGATGCTGGACATATCATTCCTTCCACTTCACCTTGGAACTCACCTATATTTGTTATTAAAAAGAAATCAGGAAAATGGAGGCTATTACAGGATCTTAGAGCTGTAAATAAAACCATGCTTCTCATGGGAGCAACACAGCCTGGCTTGCCTGCCCCTGTGGCAATTCCTAAACATTGGCACTTAATTGTGGTTGACTTGAGGGATTGTTTCTTCACCATTCCTTTGCATCCCGAGGACAGTCCTCGCTTTGCTTTCAGTGTTCCTTCAGAAAATCTTAAGGAACCTTATCAGAGATATCAGTGGATGGTATTGCCTCAAGGAATGGCCAATAGCCCTACTATATGTCAAATTTATGTGTCTTTGGCCCTAGCTCCAGTTTGAAAAGCTTTTCCAGATGTTTATATAATTCACTATATGGATAATATATTAATGGCTGCTAAAGATAAAAAACTTGTTTTTGATGCCTTTTCTTATTTACAAGAGGTTCTTAGCTTGGCTAATTTACAGATAGCCCCAGAAAAGGTACAGGTATCTTTTCCCTATCATTATTTAGGTCATGAATTGTTATGCACGGGCATACGCCCACAAAAGATTACTCGGCGTATGGATCAGCTACGCACACTTAATGATTTTCAAACCTTTCTGGGAGATATTCAATGGCTTCGGTCCACTTTAAAAATTCCAACAGGTCAGCTTCGCCCCTTGTATGATGTCTTAAAGGTCGACCCTGACCCTTCATCTCCCCGTAAATTAACAGCTGAAGGACGTGTAGCCCTACAACGTGTGCAAGAGGCCCTGGAACAGGCTCACATGCAGTATATAGATCTTAATTCTCCCTTATTGTATTTGTGTAAAGAATCATTGTCTTCATGCTTTTGCTTACATGGGAGTGCCAAAATGCATAAAGACTGATAATGGTCCCGCCTACAGTAGTACGGGATTTTCAAAATTCTGCCAAGATTTTTCTATTGTTAATAAGACTGATATTCCTTATAATTCTCAAGGGCAGGCTATAGTAGAACACTGCCATCGTACCTTAAAAACTTATATTGCTAAAGTAAAAAGGGGGGAGCTAGGGGCTCATCTCTCCTCTCCACATTCTATTCTTTCCCTTGTTTTATATATTTTAAATTTTTTATCGGTGGATTCTGCTGGAGTATCCGCTGCAGATAAGCACTGGAGTGCTCCTGTTGCAAATCATCCTCTGGTGCGATGGAAAGATCTTTCTACTGGCACTTGGAGGGGACCCGATCCGGTGTTGGTGTGGGCCCGGGGATCTGTTTGTGTCTTTCCACAGGACAATGAAGTTCCTCTCTGGGTTCCTGAACGCTGTGTGCACCCTGTGGCTGCTGCTGAATCCCAACATGGCAGAGACCTATTGGGCCTTCGTAAAAAACTCTCCCCTTCTGATGCCAATGGGGATTGAGAGCCCAATACGGCCAGCCTTGGCAAACATTATTGTAAGCCTAGGAACTGTAGCCATGTGGTTGGATTCCTCAGAAGGTAATGTATGGTAACTTTTTTCAAAAAACATTGAGAATGTACCACACCTTAGAGATTAAGGATAACTCTGAAGGTCAATGAACTTCATTTGCTAACAGTAGCATGCCAGCTAAGCCTTTTTCACATTTTGCAACCCCCCTCAAGCTGGTGTAGTACCTACTTTTCAGGAATGGCTCTGTGCAACATTTATTGGCCTCCTAAAATTCATCTAGCCTTTTTGAAGATACCTCAAAATTTGTGAGCCTGAATGTAGCCATTACTGAGGCCATTAGTTCTGCTCCTTGTTTGCTGTTTTTGTTTTCTGTTTTCTTTATGTTTCTCAGTTGTTCTCTTGCAGACCTGCCAGCCTAAGTAGTGCTGGGATCAAGAAAAATGGGCCTTGGTGGTTCGTGTTCCTGGAGCCGTGTCCATGCCAGTGGACCGTGGCAGCTAGACACAGATGATGCTCACACGCTCCAAAAGAGACTCTGACATCGCTGTTGCCGTTGTTGCTTTTATAGCAGTGGTGGCCACTGCTGCTATTGTTTCTGGGATTGCTATTTCATAATTGGTTACTACAGCTAGCACAATGGAGACCCTGGCAGCAAAAGTAGCTACCACAGTTAGTTAATCTTTCTTCTTATTGGGCATGACAAATTTAATTCCACTATTATACATTAAAATTGGCTTTGAAAGTTAAAAAATTATTAAAACTCAAGTTCCATTTACTTATGGGATACCACCTTACAAGGACTCCAATTTACAGTAAGGCTCGTTTAAGAAGGGAATGGTTCAATTGCCTTTAGCCTCCTGGCTATGGGTGGGTTCGGACTTCTGTTGGTCTTTTCTGTGTCGCACAGATTGCAAGCCCAGTGCCACTTTGGCAGCAGTCACTCTACAGCTCACATGGTTGAGTCTGTATGATAATGAGTATTCAGAGACGGGTAATGCTTGGGGGGGCTGCCATCAACCTAAGACAGAGCACTTGTGTGGCCTGGGCAAGTGTTTCTATGACGGGTAAGGTGGTCTGCTGGTCCCATGCAACCTAAGTCAGAAGCTCATTTAATAAAAAGGGGGGACCTGTGGGCGCCATGGGCCCTGGCCCCCGACTGGGAGTGGCTGCGGCCTTGCTTGCTTGACCTTGATCAGATGTCCTCCCTATTCAGATTCCCTGCCAGTATCCACCCTTCTGAATGCTTAAGGGAAGTTCCTTGTTGTGTATCCTGCATTTTGGGCGTTAACTACTTAGATACAAGAATATAGAACATTGGGTCTGGAATGTGGACCATTGACAGCGAACTTCTGCCCTCCGGGGGTTCCTCCATTTGTGCTGTAAGCCTGTATGTATTTAAGGTTTCTTCCCTCTTTCAATAAACGGCATTCGACATCCAATCGTATGGATGACCTGCTGTCTCTTGTCTCTATTTTTTAATCCGCAGCCCTTCGCTCGGACATGGTGAATGGTTATCGGTAATGTGGGCGTTACCGCTACAGCCAGTCCCGGAGCCCACTTATAAAATAAACACACACACTCTTACATTATTTAAACTACTTGGCCATTAGCTCAGGCCTATCATTGTCTAGCTCTTACTCTTATATTTAGCCCATTTCTATTAATCTATACTTTGCCATGTGGCTTGTGGCTTACCGGTACCTTACATCTTCCTTGTCCTAGCCGTGGCTCCAGGCAATCTCCCCCTCTGTCTTTCTGTTCCCTCAATTCTCCTCTCTGTTAGTCCCACCTATACTTCCTGTCTGGCTACTGGCCAATTAGTATTTATTTATACAGAGTGATATCCACAGCACATGTCTTAGATATGCCCCCTCAGATGAAACCATCCACTAATTCAGGATCTTACAGCTCACTGGAATATCTTCGGAAGAAGGCTTTAGACTTATTTCCTCCAACCATAGTAGCCCCCGACTATGGTGGTATTTTATTTGTACTGAAATGTGATTTTAATTGTATGTTAATAAATAAAGTTGCCCAGGAGGTCAGAGCTATTAGAGCCATAGCAAGAGCATGGTGGTGGTGGTGCACAACTTTAATCCCAGCACTTGGTAGGCAGAGCTTGGTAGATCTCTGTATGTTCAAGGATACAGCCAACATTGGAGACACATGCCTTTAATCTTAATACCATAGAAGAACTGGAGGGCTGTACATACAGGCAGTGACGAGGCAGTCATGTGTTTGGGTTTACAACCAATGAGAAGGCAGAACAAAAAGTCTATATAAAGATGAACAGACAGGAAGTAGCTCTCTTTCAGAGAGGTCTCTTGGCTGAAGAGGCTAGCTGCAGGGTAAGGCTTCTTAGCTCTGATCTCTTGGCTTTCTTCTTTGCATTGGTTCTGTGTTTCTTATTTAATAAGAAGGTTGGTTACATCTACACCTGACTTTCAAGATATGCAAAAGCAGGGCTGCTGTAACACGCTTCTTTGGACAAGAAAACTGTATTTTTTTTCTGTCTGTACTCGAGGGGTCTGAGACATACCCCTTTGATGAAGAAATCTACAGAGCTGGCCCTGTGACTGAAGGGTGTGTCTCAAATATTCACAGTACTGACAGGTACTTGAGACTGAGACCCTAAAACCAAGAAAACACAGGAGCTTCTCCTTGTGTTTATGGCTGACTCTGATCTATCAAACAACTAAGAGAGACTAAAACTTCTCTCTCAGACCTGAGTGGCTAGGAAATACACATTTGACCACCAAAGAAACCTCATTTAACTCTAGATTGAAGTCTCATGACAGAAAAATAAATACCTGACCTTGAATCCAAGGACATGTATTTTCAAGCTGTTCACCAGAAAAGGTGACTGTCCTCCATATCCATACCTGTGTAGCTTATCATGAGTTTAAGTAGGGAAACAGACCCAGGGACTGTGACCCACTTGTCAGAAGAACCCTCTGATTGCTGTCAAGCCTCAATGAGCCCTCAGAGATACAGATTTTCTAGAGTTCACTGAAGATTTGGAAACTAACTAGGGAGTGTCTGGGCCTTCCTTCTCTAGAGAAGGTAAGCAGGGATGTTCACCTCTGATCAACAAGGTCTGGGACTGGTCTCCTTTCCCAAACCTTATTATTTTTTGATCTGATAACTTAGGCCTTAAAATCCCCCCTTTGACCCTAATAGCCCTCAGAACATTCCCCTCTGAGCAAGGGCACATGTGATATTTTACCTCTGACCAAGGGGCATTGGTCACTCTGGTTAAAGTTGACAGAAGAAGAGCAAGGAAATCTGGAACCCATGTCACTTCCTTGAGTAAAATCACCTGTCATGGTGTGGCATCATCAGTTCCACCCAATTCTGGTTAGCTGGACACAATTCTTAGGGTCAACCACACTGGGGTTCCTATAAAAGCTGCTAATGTATCCTGGTACTGAAGTTGGTCTCTTGCAGATTCAGTTCCAGATATGGACATCCTAAATGGTGAAGGAGAGTTAGAAGGTGAGGCAATGTTAGCACCTTATGAGGTATGGTAGTCAATTTAATTTTTGTTCAGAGTTGTATGGGATTTTCACACTCTGACAACATCTCCCCTGTCACATGAGCCTCAGAAACACCTCTATCCCCTCACCTTTCTCCCTTTAATTAAGGACCCATCTGATCTTCCTCCTGAAACAAAGGGAGACCCACTTTTTCTAGTTTGTTCAAAGGAAACCTAGGCATTCATTTTGTGTGAGGGGGCACATACTTCCTGATATTATGGAGTCAGCCTCAGCAATTCTTGATAAATGGGTCCCAAATTTGTCTTTCAGTCCAAGGTAAACTGAAGGAACCAATACTGATACAGTGGAGAACCTCTGACATGTCACCTTGTCAAGGAAGTTGGCTACATTCTTCTTTCCTTGAACAAGAGGACTTTAGACATCTTTTCATTTCAAGGGGATAATATAAACTCATATGATTAAGTGAGTACAGGCTGGGCCAGTGACATGGAAACTCTCTCAGATGTTCATCTTTTTCTGAAATACACTTCAAATCAACACTCCCTGACAATGGCTTCTTCAGAGAAACCACTTCTATCCACAGAAAACTCAGGTGTATTTCCTCTAACTGAGGTCTCAATCTATCCCTACTGACATGGGTAGTCAGGCATTCCTGAATGACCAAAGGAATGTCATATCAGTCTGAACTGATACTCTGGGACATGACTGTAAAGATTTGATTCCCGATTAAACATCTTCTACTTTTAAGATTCTCACCAGAAATGGAGCTGTCCCATCTTTTTTGCCCATGCCTGTGCTGTAGTTGAAAGGCTGTGGTGGACACAGAGCCAGGGATTACCGACCAACCTGTAAGAAAAAAAATGTTCTGATTGTTGGCAAGCAAAGCTCAGAGTCCAGAACACATGGGTATTCTGTAGTGTGAGGACATTTGGACCTGATAAGAAATTGCCTGCACCTTCACCCAACTCCCAAGGGAACCTGGGAGCTCCATATTCTGCATGAAGTATTCTAGGACCTTTCTGCTCATTCCTACTAAACTTACCAATCTAAAACTTTCTTCTGTTCATGAATAGGGTCTGACATCTCCCCACATATGGACAAAGGGGTCTCATTGAACTGATCAGGCATAGGTCTATGAGAGACTCTCTATAAACAAGGGGCACCAGTCCACTTAGTTTGGAGGTCCCATAGATCAAGTTTAGCAATCACAGCAAAGAAACCCATGCCATCTGCCTTTAGTCCAGTCAGTAGAAATGGAATGACTTCAAAATCTCTGCCTAGATCTGGACAGCTGAACACAAACTAGAGGAACCAACCTAGCCAGGGACAGTCATTCAGGCCTTTGGAAGAAGACATGAGTTGTTGTGGCCTTGTCTCTCCCAGAATGAACACAAACTATGAAGATACAAAACTCTGAATAAGAGCTGGAAGCTCATGATCAATGCTGGCAACTTTCTCCACTGTGTAAGGTACCAGGGATATTCACCTTCAATAGAAGTGTGTATGGTACCTTCACTTTCTGCCCAAAGGAGATTCTGTCTTCCTTTTTCAATGGGCCTCAGAGGATTGCTCTCTTACATAGGGCTCAGAGCTTCCACTTTTCCAATTATTATTATTATTATTAGCCTATGCCTTCTCAATATATGGAATAGGATGCCAGGACTCTCTTAAGAATAAGGTTATTCTAAACCCCATTTTCCTAATAGGGCCTAAAACATTTATTTTGGGTTACATGGTTCTTATATATTTCCATTCCTACCAAGTGACTCTGAGCCTTCTTTTCTCATTAAAGGGGTGTCAGACCAAGAGTGCACTATACCACTCTGCACAAACAAGAGGCAGAACTTCCTGATCTTCCCAATAGGTTGTGGGCCAATTATATACCTCCATCCAGCAAGAGGATTTCAAACATCCAGTTTCCGTAAAAGGAGATCTGGGAAATCAAACTCTATTGAAAGGGCTCTCAAAACTGTCTCCTGTATCCAAGGGATGTCTCAGACCTCTATCCTCTGCTCTTTGGCACTTCAGGTCAATCCTTATGTCTAAAGAACCATCAGAGCTTCCCTTCTTTCCATGATGATGTCACGCATTCCTTTATTAACTAAGATTGCTGTAGAGCTGACCCCTCTGATGGAGATAGACATACAAACACATGTGTGACCAATGAGACCTCATAACTTTCTGCTTTTAGATCATAGACAGCAGATAGAAAGATGAAATCTGTTTTCAAGCCATCTGCCTCAAAAGTTGGCTATCAAAAATGCACTATTCCTGTCTTTTATTCACATATATGATCAGTTTAACACAACCTTGAGGAAATATCAGTGTTTGCATAACCACTTATACTGTTGGATAACTGTTATGAGATTTACCTTAGATTTTCAAAGATTTCACACATGTTATATATGTTTATATTTGGGAAAAGTAGTTGGAAACTAGTAAAGTGAAGCCAGGATTTTTTTTCCACTACTCAGAACAGCCTGGGACCTTCCCCTTCTGACCATGGGCGAGCTGCATATTCCTATTCTATCAAATATGGCTGAGGGCTTCCTTCCTGTGAACAAAGATGTTCAGGATTTCTCCTTTGCAGAAGGTGGTCTCATGACTTCCCATTCCCTAGAAGAGGTTATCAGAACTCCACTGTTCCCACAGGACCTCATACACTCCTTGTTTATTAAAGTTGTCATGAGATCTACCCTGCGTCATACTGAGCCTCCATCCTCCCCCCCATTAACAATGTGGTCTTAGACATTACCCACTAGTTCAAGGGGGATAGGAACCACTGTCTTTGACCCAAGGAAACTTATGCATTCCTTTTATTCCCAAGGAGGCATTAAACATGCTCTTTTGAATAATACTGCATCATACCTTGTATTATTATTTTACAAATCCTCAAGCATCCCCATATGCCATGGACTGGCCCACCGGGAGTACCACGACCGTAGGAGAATCAGGGCTTGGGTAGTCAGGAAGGCAAGGATTCGGCGACTGACAGACAGACAACACACTCAAAAGTGGTTTGAATCTGCTGCAACTTTACTTCTGCAAATCAGTAGTTTATATACAGAAAAGAAAACTATCAAGTCATACAGGGAACAACAAGAGCTTGGCAATAATTCAATTACATCATCTTTAAAAAAAATCAAGCACACAGTTACTAATCGGCGCTAGACATATCCCTTCACTCACAAGAACTTTATGACCCAAAGATCAGTCTGTGTTTTATAAACTTAGTACAGTTCTTAGACTTGTGTAGGCTTCTTGCAGCTGTGTCCTTCATTTTTATCTCAGTTGCTCGCTAGTTTATTATTTATTTTTACTTTTCTGGTTCTCATGACCCATTTAGCCAGTTTGGATGCTGCAGATCCTCCCTAAGTCTTTCTTTAGTTCTTTACCATATATCTCTTTTAATATAAAACCTTTTTACCTGCTGGAATATGGACACTTGTACTTTTACACCTGTAAGGGGAAAGGGTTTTGTTCTAGTCCTTAAGTTTTCCATGTTGAACTTCCTCAACAGAGGGGCCCACTATCTGCCTCCTATGAGATAATGTTTTCTGCCATAAATCACTTTAGTTTGGATTCCTAGTGGGTGAGTGTTCATTCCCTAGAAGTGCCTGAACTATTATACTTTTTATTATCTAGCGGCTTGAGGCTTGAGGTCTTTAAGGAATAGTTCATTCTGCTATATCTAAATAAGGTCCATGTCCAGCTTCCCCTTTCCTCCACAGTTCACAACCCAAGCATTCATTAATTTTGGCTGTGTTTTATAGATTAATTAGAACATTATCAGAAAAGCAGTTATACAGAACCCATAGCCCAGAGAGCTCATGATCTGTGAAGCACGTCTCCTTCGAGAAGGAGGCATAACACAGGCACTCTGTCAGGGACCTCCAGGGAGCTTAGTCCCGTGGGACACGTATCTCCCGTCTGCTATTATTGACATAATTGTTCATGTCACACGGACGACACTGGAGTTGGTGTGGCACCCGTAAGTCTCTTAAGTACCTCCAACATATACTACTACAAATAAGAGAGATTTAAACCTTTCACTTTTGACCTTGGTGCCTAGGGAAATGCATTGCTCCATGCTGGTTTGAGGGTCCAGTTCCTAAGTGTATATTTAGAGACTGGATCCTATGCTATGCTCTTCAATCCATCACTAGAAATCAAGTGGCTCCATCATTGCTGCTGAGAAATGGACTATGAAGACAAACTGAAAGAAGAGGCAACCTAGCCAGGGACAGCCATCCAGGCTCTTTGAAGAAGGTGCTGGTTGCTGCCTGAACTCTCTGAGACTCAACAGAAGATTTGGAAATTCTAAAGTAGAGCTTGAAGCTGAAGTGCAGTGATGGGACCTTCCTTCATTGAATAAGTTATCAAGGACAATCACCTTCAACAGAACTGTGCATGGAGTTTCCCCTCTCTCTCCAAGCATTTTCTAGTTCATACCTTTGCCCAACCAGGTGTCAAAGTTTTCTCTCTCTGACAAGGGGTCCAGTGCTTCCTCTCTTCTCAAGTTACCTCACTCCTTTTACTTAGTTGAAGAGAATGTCAAACCTCCTTCCTAGGACAAAGCCTACTGCAGAGCTTCCCCATTCGCCCAAGGTGGTCTCAAGTACTCATTTTGTGGAAAAGAGCCTCAAACTTTCAGGTTTTTTTTGCAAGTAGGCCTAAGTCATTTCCCTCTGACTAAAGAGGGCTCAGACCAAGTATTTCTTACATCACTCCCTCTGTACAAGTGAGAATAAGATCTGCCCACATACAGTTCAGTGTAGTGCAAAAGAGGACTGTGATTACCTCCTTTCAACCACAAAGACTACAGAGATCCCATTTTTGCCTATGAGTGTCTGGCCTAAGCACAATGATGAATGAGACCTCAGAATTGACTCCCATGGCCAAGGGGCTCTCATTCATTCACTCTATACTCATTGGAGCTTCAGATCTAGCCACTGACCTTTGGAAGCCCTAGAAAATTCCCTGCCTTCAAAATACACCTTACATGTGACCCTTGAACTCATATTAACTTAGTGCCAATCCCTGTAACCAAGATTGCTAGTCAAACATATTTGTCACCAATGGGACCTCACAAGATTCTATGTTTAGATCAGAGGGCAAAATATATAAAGTTGAAACTAATAGTCATTCCATCTGTCCAGAAGATGGTTGTTAGAAATGCAGTATTCCCATCTTTCATTGATGGATAAGCACAGATCAATGCAACCTCAAGGAAGCATCAAAGTCCAGACAATCATGCATCCTGTTGGAAGAGAGTTGTAATTGCTTCTTGTACTCTTCCCAACAGTCAATGTATTATATGGATCATGGAAGCTGGGAAGAACAGTTGGAAGCACATGATGCAGAAACACACCATTGTCCCACCACCCAAGGTGAACTAGTCCTTTCCATTCTGCACAATGGAGTGATTGGATCTTGCTATTTGGTTAAACATGGCCAAATATTTTCTGTCTAAGCAAGAAAATTCAGAATGCCCTCAGAAGTTTCCCCTCTAAATATGGACTCCCCAAACTGTCCTTATTCTCAAGGCATCACACATCATACCCTTTTGATGAAGGGTTATCAGAACTTTCCTTTGGACAAAGTGGTTGTCAGGCCTTTCTGCTATTACAAGTAATACTACAGACCTTCCCTCTCTGTCCAAGGAGAGTCATAACAATGGTTGTCTTTCATTATAGCAATTTCTAAATTTCCATTTTGCTTCAGGGGACCAGGATCAAAGGGTCCTCAGAGCATCACCCAAGTGCACGTGAGCCTCCAAATTATCCTTGTAATGGAGGGCCTTCGATCTTTTCCCTCTAACCATGGCCACTAGGGAAATACATGTGTGACCCAAGGGAATTCACTTTGCTCTGCTTTGAGTTGACAGAGCCTGAAACTTGGGTCATCTGTCCTTCATTCTAGTCACTGAAGTGAAGAGGTTTCATCTTTCATGTACACACAAATGTAACTGATGATAAGAGGACTTAGAGACTGAGGTTGCCAATCATGACCAATAAATAATGCTCAGATTGCTCCCAGGCCTTCCACAGTGTGCCTGAAGATGTGAATTTTCTAAAATGTGATGGAGTCCTTCCTCCATTGCACAAGGTAGGCTGGGACACTCCCTACTCCCACCATGGTTTGTGACTTTGCTACTCTACCTACATCTGCTAATCTTCCACTCCTAAACACCACCAATTTCTGCACATTAGACATCAAATGTACACTCTGTCACCAAGAGGGCCTCATATCTAACCTGCATGCCTGAGGGGGCCAGAGAGCACTTCTACAAACCCAAGGCCCCAAGGCTTTCCACTTCCAGGGAAAAAAGGCCCTCAAAATTTTCTCTCTCTGACCAAGGATTCAATCATTCCCTCTGAGAAGAAGAAGGGCTTAAACCTTCCACTTCTACTTAAATGTCTCACCTCTAACACCTCATCTGAAAAGGACATTAAAACTAGTCCTTTTGTTTCAGTGGCCCCAAAGTTCTCACCCTCTTTCCAAGAAGTCTGAAAATGTCTTTCTTTCATAGAGGGGATTCATATCCTCTTCCTCCCACAGACACCCCACTTCTACTCATAAAGACTTAGTCTTTCCCCCTGTGTCTAGGGGGAAAAGAAATTTCCTCCCAATCTGCAAATTGGCTTGAGAATGTCCTCTTTTTCCCAAAGGGGAATTCAGGCTCACCACCTCTTATAAGAGGTCCATAGATCTTGTTCTATTGACTGTGTATGCCTGCTATATTCCCAGCCATCTAGGATTACATCCAACTTTCTCCCCGCTATGTACAATCTAAGACATGACTGCTTTGAACAAAGGAGCCTTGGACTTATATCATCTGACCAAAGGCTTCTTAGACTGTGGATAACCATCCAACCTGCTGGAAAACAATGCAATGATTGTTTCCTGGCATTCCACACAGCCCATAAAAGGTATATGGATATTCTAAATACTGAAAAAGAGTTGGAAGCTGACCAGGCAGTTCCAGACATTCATCTGCTCAACAAGGTGTTTACATTATGCCCAATGGGAAATGTTCTTTCCTATTTCATTGAACGTAGCCAGAGATTTTACTCCTTTGAAAAATAGCAATAGACCTTCACCTTTGCACAAAATGTCTCAGAAGTTCCACTTATGACTAGGGTGCACCTACATTTCCCTTTATTCCCATGGAGTCTGCCATGCTGCTTCTTTGATGGAGGACATAATAGTCCTTCTATTTCTGTCCAAAGTGCCAATGTCCTTCTCCACTCTTACATACAGATATTTAGACATTCCCTTCAATAAAGAGTGCCTCAGTTTTGGCTTCTTTGTTGAAAACCATATGTTCATAAGTGTGTGGATTAATATCAGGGTCTTTAATTCAATCCCATTGGTCCACATGTCAGTTTTTATGCGAGTACCAAGTTGTTTTTTATTACTATAGCTCTGTAGTAGAGCTTGAGATCAGGGATCATGATGCCTCCAGAGGTTGCTTTATTATACAGGATTCTTTTAGCTATTCTAGTTGTTTTTGTTTTTCCATATAAAGTTAAGTATTGTTCTTTCCAAGTCTGTGAAGGACTGTGTTGGGGGCACCCAGGTAGGGGGATCAGGGTCTGTCCCTGGTGCATGGGTAGGCTTCCGGGAATCCAGTGCCTGAGGTGTGATGCCTTGCACAGCCTTGGTGCAGGGAGAAGGGGCTTAGACCTGCCTAGGCTCAATGTATGAGGCTCTGATGACTCCCCATGGGAGACCTTGATTTGGGAGATGTGAGGATGCGGGGTGACTTGGGAGAGAGGGCTTGGGGGAAGGTGGAGGGAGGAGGGGAGATCTGTGGGTGGTATGTGGAGTGAGTAGAAAATTTCTTAATAAAGAAAAATGAAAAAATGATCTGCTTGAAATCAAGGATATCCCACATATTCTCCAACTGCCCAGTGGATTTCATACCTACAACTTCTAAGTTGCAGTGCCTGGAAAGTACTGTTCTAACAAAAGTGATCTTAGAGCACTCTGGACAGAGGTCCCAGAACACAAAAGCAGCAAGATGATGGTAACTCAGACTACTGTCTTCATTCTGGTCCTTAGAGAAGTCCTGTCCTACATGCAGAGGAATGTGTGGATGGACATAAACTAGACGAAGACACAGAGTCAGAAACTACTGCCATGGAGCCTCTTGGAAGACGTCTAAGAGTGCTGACATTCCTGACATGGACATTGAGAAGATGTGTAATCTAGAGTGTGATTTCAAGTTTGGTGCTGATGAAAGAGTGAGTGCATGGAACTTCTATAATTCTCAAGGTATCATTCAACCAGAAAGGATAGGCAGGGCTGGCAGGCAGAAAGAATAAATAGAAGGAGAATTCTAGGAGAAGAGAGAAAGAAGTAGCCATAGAAGGAGGAGGATTCCAGGGGCCAGCTACCCAGCTACACAGCAAGCCATGGAGTATGAGGAAGATTTACAGAAGTAAGAGAACAGGAAAAACCCAGAGACAAAAGTAGATGGGATAATTTAAGAAAAGCTGACAAGAAACAAGACAAGCTAAGGTTGGGCATTCATAATTAAGAATATGCCTCTGTGTGTGATTTATTTGGGAGTTGGATGGTAATCCCTCTCAAAAGAGCAAAAACAAACAACAGAAGAGTTTCCAGAAATAAGTACCTGAAAATAGCCAGAAACAAAGGAAATCGCAGTTACTAATCAAATGGACATTGAACAAGAAATTCAGTGTTTTGTATATGTTTCTTTAGTTTGAATATCCTGTCTTTATGTCTTATTTTAGTTAAACTGTTCTTTTTTAAATTTATTTTTATTAATTAATTTTTTTCCAGCCTGATTAGTTTCACCTCCTTCCCTCTTCTCCTCCCAGTCACTCACCCCAACCTTCCCTCTTTCCCCCATCCACTCCTCCTTTATCTTCAGAAAAGTGCAGGCCTCCCAAATTGGGGCACGAAACTATGCTCAGTGTGAGTATAAGAAGTAAGGACACCATGATTTAGTATTTATCGTTACATCTATCTGTCTCTGCCATCTATCATGTATGTATGTGTGTGTATATGTGTGTATATGTGCATGCTTCTAATCTATCTATCTATCTACCTATCTATCTGTCTGTCTGTCTGTCTGTCTGTCCGTCTGTCCGTCCGTCCATCCTTCCATGTGTCCACGTGTCTGTTCGTCTATCTATCTATCTATCTATCTATCTATCTATCTATCTATCTATCTATCTATCTATCATCTAGTGTGTTGGTGCAGTGTGCATGTGCCATGGCATACATGGAAGTGAGAAGTACATGTTGTGTAGTCTTGTTATTCTTCCACCATGTGAATCTTGGGGTTCTAACACAGTTTATCTGGAACAGCTGCAATTACCACTGAGCTAAATCACCAATCCTAATGCTGTGTTTAAAAGGTTACTTAAAGGATTATTTAAACTCTTATTGTCAAGTGTACATGACATCAGCACTATTGCCCCTGTTACTCATTGAATGGAATGCTTAAATTCATATTAAGAAATTTGATCCAGAATGGGGAGTAGGGCTTAATTGGAGGGGAGAGGGTTGTGAAGATTCACTTTCAGGAGTGAATTATCACTCTCATCAATGGAGTGGGTTCTGTTGCAGTGCAGTTCCCCTCTGGATTTCTGTCTCACTCTTTTGCCTTTCTGGTTTCTGCAACAGCTTTTTCCCAGGATACTGGCTTCTAGTTCTGGTTTTGAATAATTTCATAAAGTTTGTTTCCATATAGTTTTACAGCTGTTAACAATACATACTGGCCACTCTCACCCTCCAGCTCCTTAATGCACCCCATCCACCCAGCCTCCCATGGTCTTACAACACATTCATGATTATCATTGTTTTGGGACTCACTGAAATTAAGCAGGGTTTTCTGTGTGACCATGGGTTTACAGTTATCTGTCAGAGTCTGGTGGGCTCAGCAATGAGCACACAACTGAAGACAGTGGTTCCTCTTACCCAGAATCCATCAGAATCCAGTACTTCAGAGGTAAAATGTGGGGTCCTGGGAGCCACTCTGCCATGGGTAAGTTATTATTGGTGCTGCTTTTCTATGATATCAGTACAGTCAATGGAGTTGTGAGTAAATTCAATACTTATATTGAGACTATAAAATGGTTTTTTCATAGCAGTTCACCATATCTTCTGTCCCTTACATGCATCTGGCCCCTTATTCCATAGTATTCCCTGAGATTAGAAGGGTGTTGTAAATTCCTTGTTCAGAAATAAGCCCAAAATCTTAGCTTTTCCTCTACAACTTGGGCAGCATTTTCTGATTAAGAAAGCCTTTCTGATTCACATCAGCCCTTTCTGGTGAAAGCTGGGAGCAGCTTTGTTCTCTGGGTACAAGCGTGGATATGTATGAGACAATTTGCTTTAGGGTGGAACTGGCTTAAGCCTTCATGGGCTGGATGAGCTTTTAGGCATTGAGAGCACGTGGAACAATAATGAAACAGAAGCCCTGGGCAGAACCAGAGGAGAGAGGGTTGGCAGGTGGAGCTCTAGGTGGGGTGGAAAACTCTTGGATGGTAGAAAGAACAGGCCTGGCCAGGGTCTCAGAAGGGATCGGCAGAACTCAGTTGGTAAAGATACTGTGTGCAGCTATCATGAGGAAGAATCAGAGGTATGATTTGATAGCCAAGGTGTTGGTAGGAGAAGGGTAAGGTAACTCTACAGGGTTGAGGGACCACTGGATGCTGTGCAGATTCCCTCTTGTGGAACAGAGTCCAAAATGATCCAAATCTCTGTGTGGCTTGGGCTGTCATGAGGGCATAGAGAACCCAGTGCTCATGATAGGGGCATTTTCTGCTATGGAAATTT